>NW_009951656.1:0-10916 GCF_000696875.1 Nestor notabilis | reverse complement strand
CTCTGTGCCTTTGAAAGTAGAGTCCCCTACTACTGTGACCTGCTGCTTTTTCCGTCACCAACTGCAGCACGTGGCTGGGCTGGACCCATCCCGAATGCTTTACTGGTTTCCACAACGCATGGGCTGGAGTCCAGGAGCACATCCACCTGATAAAAGCTGAACAACTATTGGTAAGTTTTAGACCTGCAGACCAAACCTTCACTTCTGTGCATGTGGATGCCATAACCATATACATGCAACTGACACCAACTGCAGGTGGCATTTGTTAGTGAGGCAAGCCAAAGCTAAGTGTTGAAGAGCTGTTCATCTTGAAGTGAAGATATCCCAACATTGAGGCTTATGGCTAAAATGCTAATCACTTGTTACATGAATAAAGGAAGACTTTTCAACAATATTGAATCCTTAGAAGTGGTGCAAGTGGAGGTCAAGATGGTGCTAAAAAGGCAAAATAAAATGACAGCTGTGAATATAAACAATATGGAGATGAAGGGGGAGCAATAACAGTGAGGGATCCTGAGATAACTGACAATAGAAAACATTATGCCACCCCATCCAATTTACAGAGGCAAAGACCCAAGGTATCCTAAATTTTAAGGGTAGTTAGTATGAAGTTTAAATATGACTTAGGAAAATCTTGCAAATATTGACAACCGACACAAAACTTTTTTACCTGGTGTTACTATTTCACATTCCTTAGACATTTCTGATGCTTTAAGGGCTTCTAATGCTCTCAGTCTCACCAGTAGGAAGGCAGTGTTTGTGTTTTAATTCCCTCATCTAATCCAAGGAAAATACCAGATTCAGGATTGTTTTGTGCATATATTTTGGTCCAGTTTGGCATACTAGCAGTGCATGCCAGCAGACATAAGGAGAAACAGAATGTAGAGAAAGAAAGTAAGTCAGAATTATGAGGATCATATCAAAAAACAAAAGCCTGTAGAAGGTATAGAAAAAAAAAACCAACACCCAAACAATAATCCAAAGAAATCCAAAACATTGATTTGCTCTTTCAGGTGTGACAGAAAACTTATTTTTGCATTCACACTAAGATGTGATTAATGCTTAATATTTCCACATAAAAATTTGAATCTTCATCAGCAGACTATTAGTTACTGGAGTTTCTACATGGAAATACAGGCTTCCTTCTTATATTGTCTTACCACACAAGCTAAATATTTTCAATGTTGTCACTCTTTTGTTAGAATCACTGAAAGTCTTCATCACAGAAATAACAGTCAAACTTTAAATCTTGGACCATGATATCTTTCAAATAATTTGAAGAATATGTGCAGCAGAAAAACAGGTACATATATCTGAAAGTTTGATGAAAGGCTGACAAGAAAAGATCAACAGAAATTGTTACAGTTGTACACAATACTTGATCGATCTTTCAAAGTCTTAACACCTGGAAAGGTTTGTAAATTTCTTGGTTTTGTTTCAAATTGAGTTGTACCTTCACATGGTACCCGTATCTGACATGGTGTTTTTGAAGAAAGTTAGTGAGTCCCTGGCCAAAATTCTCAGCAACCTTCCTTATGAAAAGCTAAGTATTTTGCAGGTTTACTTGACTTTATTCTGGCTCCTGTAGGAATAAGAATGCTAGTGCCACTATAGCATAGAACTTTATTTTCAGAGTACCACACTCTCTTTCAAGTTAGCAGAAAACTGTAATAAAGCAAAGGCCTATTTTCAAAACATGTATTTTAGATGTAGCTTAGTACTTTTTACACTGAATTTAATAATAATACAGAAGTTATTTAGACATGTTAATAGCAAAGGAATAAGATCTGTGGGAAGTGTTTTGTCTTGATATTTAGCAATTTTAACAACCTGGTTATGGCTGGGGTTTAGTTGTTAGTGTAAGGGTAAGATGATTATATTCCCTTTCCCCTCAATATCACTACTCAAGCCAGTTGACTTTCCACACTCTGGGACTATCACCATCACAACGCAGTTTCAGAGATTTGACCACTGTATGAAACACCATTATAACAAACCCAAACGCATACTGGGAAAATATTTGTTCCATCTGGGTATTCATAGCATAGTTTCTGGCAATTTGCTGCATCAAAATATCTCGTTTGGACAGAAATCAGTAAATAGTATGTTCATAAAGATTATGTTCTATGGATCAACATGCATTAAAGAAAACAGTCAATAAGACAAAAAAAATTAAGAAGTACACATACATACTCAAAATGCACTGAAGAATAGCAAAAAAATTGGAGAGTTAGATTTGCACAGTTTTACATCAGTGTAAATACCTGCTACACAGTGCTAAACCTCCATTCAAAGGCTAATTCCCACTGTTGGGATTGTTGTTCTCATGTGAGGAAACCGGTAGATACAGTTCATTTGGTGGACCACTTTGGGTCTACACTACACCTAGATGGCTCTCCCTGGTATGTTTTATTATTCATTTGTCTTTGAGACCCTGGAACCAGCCCACAGCAAAAGGGAGCTGTAAGGACTTTAAATATGGATGACTGATCCCCCTTGTCTGACTGACTGATCTCTGTTCCCATGTCCTCAGACAAAGGAAGCCATAGAAGCAGAGATCTGCATCAGTCTATGCTGCCTTCTTTGTGACTACTTTAAAACACAGTACTGTTTCCTTTATTCTAAGTCAGAAAATAGGACTAGTACCTTAATATTTCAGTGTAAAGGAAGCGTCTTGACTGCTGACCCGTAACTCAGATATTGTCCAAATATAGGCCAGCTTCTCTGTTAATATTTAACTTTATTTACCTTACTCTGAGTTCTTTTTTGTCTTAGGTTAAATTACAGAAGTTTTGCTTTTTCTGTATGTCAGAAAATAACAGGGGCAAAAAAAAGGTGAGTCATCAGGAAATACATCATGACTTACCTCTAGAACTAAAAGAACTTGCTGTGAGTTTTCAAGGCATGATTTTTATTGCAATCACTGTCAAGATAATTTTCTTTATAAAACATTGGTTCTCAGAGGAAGAGTTATGTGACATCACAACATTTAGGATGTTTCTTATTGTACTACAGTTGTCATACATCTTTCACAGATTCTTTATTTTCTGAGTGTAAAATGCCACCAGGTTGTGAAAAATGGCTTCTTTATTAAGCATTTTGGAGTCTCATATGCAGACAGTAAAATGTTTCATTTACGTTTGGTAGGTAGGAGTTTTGTAGGTCTAAAGGGCAATTCAGCTAAACCAACCTGAAAGACTTCATAGATATTCTCATTCATTGTAAACCAGACATATTTTGTTTCAAGTCACTTGTTAAACAACCATATCAAAACTAAAAAACACCCACAACTAATTTAAGTAGAAGTTAAGCCCACCTGTATGTAAAATCACACTTTGAAGATGGAGTCTTAGAAGACTCCTATTTATACAATCACTCTGCATTGTTAAAGAAACTTGCCAGAGATCTGCTCTCTGATTTCAGAGTAGAAAATTGCTATGTTATAGCAAACTAGCTGACTGTCGTTCTGGCAGATTCTTCATTTGGTTTTAGAAATCTAATCATCTGAGATAGTCTTCTCAGGACTCATTCTTGACCAGCATCCTCCCCAGCACAAACCAGTGGAACTCTAGTGAAATCAAGTTAAAGATTTTAGTTCTCTGAGAACGAATAATTGTAATAGTATTCGTGCTTGTTTACCATACAGTAATCATCTTAAAATAGAAACACTTATATTGACACTACTGATTTTTAAAAACAGATGTAAACATGTTTTTTGCATCTTTTCCTAAAATGTGTATTATAAACCTTTCATTCAAACCTGCAATCTTTATTGAACTGGCTGACTAAGCTAACCACTCTCTTTTTAATATATGAGAACGTTTAAAGTTAGTTAAAGCAGTCTACTAAAAAAGAAAGTAGGATCTCATCCCACTATTTTAGTTTTTATTTTAAGAGTTTATTCTCCCACCACACATACAAAGGTCTCGCTATAAATCACTACTACAACCTCTACATTTTTAAAACCAAAGTACAGACCTCAATTTCTAAAACATTAAACAATTAGGGAAAATATCTAGTTAAATCATGTGATGTCTTCTATGCAGAAGATAGGGCCCTTACCACAAGCCTCAGGAGAAAGGAGACCAGCCTCACACTTAATAAGGGAGTAATTTTTGGTCACAGCTAAATCTAAAAAATACATTTCCTAATTCAACTGTGTTAGAGGTGCTTTTTGTAGTTGCTTGACAATATTGCATAGCACTCCTAAAGCTGTGTGTCACTTTGTCATCCATGGGGAAATCATAGCTGTAGCAGAAAAATAAATACATTTCCTCTTCTTCCTCTGCTTTGGAAAAGAAGTAATGGTAAGACAATGTGAGAAATATGGGAAGCAATAGGTGACATTCCTTCTAGAGAACTTCAGCAATGAATCCCAGACAGAATGTCTCTGGATTTGCTGCGGCTGCTGTAGTAGTAAAGAGGTGCTGATTGAGTGAGTTCAGCTAGCTGTCCCTGCCATTTTTACAGTGAAACTTCCTACAGTTCAATTATCTTCAGCAGCTTTCCATAACATCACTGTGAAATAAATTACCACTATTCCTGCAAAACAGCTGCTTTTTCTGTAAACTGGCAGAAAGTCTCTTTAATGAACATTTATGAGCCCGTCAGCTGGAGAGATCCCTTTCCCTCGAGCAGCATGGCTTCCAGGGCGGGCTCCCCAAGAGGCGTTCTACCTGAGTGCACTTTGCCAGATTGATGAGCCTCCTTCCGACAGTTGACTTTTTATGTAGAGAATTTGTTTGGCATGCGCAAGCTGCTTACATCAATATATTATTAAAAGGGGAGGAGGGAAGGGGCTGCGGACACTGACTTGTAGCCGTGCTGCAGCTTTTCTAACTGTGTTTATGTATAAACATATACATCTTTTAATCTTGTATTTCTTCTTTCTCTTTTCCTCCCTCAGAGAAGCCAGTTATCCATGCAGAGGTGACTCTCCACTTCCCAAATACACGTCCCTCTGCCTATTTGTTCCTTCCTGGCTGCCTCTCCCTTCTTGTTCTAAGCAGCTCTTTTTTCTTCTTAAATTCTCAATAGTCCTTAGTACAAACATGCATAGAAAGGTTACTCAGCGGGTTTGCATAGTAAACACAAATGGATATTGTTCTTGACATCTTGTGAACTTGTCTCTCTCCCTTGTATCTGGAGAGAACATAGGACCTTCTGGGCTTGTACGAGTCTTGCTGCATTTTTAATGATAGTCCCTGAAATGCAGGGGAGCAAGATGTTGTCACCTCGGCATATTTTATCCCTGATCAAACATTAGTTGGCAGCTGTTCTAAACTTGTAACACTGTCTCATCTACGCCGGCTGCTGGCTTGGTGGCAAGAGTGCAAAATCTCACCCAGCTTCTTCTTCACATCTCTCTCTTGCTCCCTTACTTACACTTTGGAGCCCTGCTCTCCTATTTAGCATCATGAAATCATTTTCAGAAAACTTCAGTGCACAGGGAGGGGAGTTAGTAAGGAGACCATCCACATTATGAAGTTATATTTACCAAAATCAGGGTAAATATGTCAAGACATTAAAACATCTATAAACACTGAATGTGCATATGCACAGATAACAACAGACATTAAGGTATCTTCTGTGTGCTGCATATCGGTTATCCTTTTTTCTTCCCTGGCTGGTCAGATTGGTTTAAATGCTGTTATTTTTGTTCTGGATTTTTTTTAAGAACATAATAGTTGTTTCTGAGAGGGTATTTACTGCTAGGAAACCACCAATACGCAGGATTCTGGCAGGTGTTAATCTTCCATTAAAATCTAATTGCTTAAGCCATCACCACCATTGCAGACTGACAAAATTATTTTGATGCTTCTGAAAAAGTCTGTTTTCTGTTTTGCCAGTGCTTTTTCATTATTAAGCTAGAGCCACATAATTTACAAGTGTTGCTTGTTAATATTTGAGTGTCATTCAGCAATTCTGCACTTGAGGGAGAAGATGAATGCTTTTTAAAATGATATTTTTCAAGTCAGTGTAAGAAGTAGGATTTATGGAAGCAATCTTTAATCCTCTCGTTACTATTCTAGATTAGAAAAAGGAATATAAAACCTCAGAAATTCCATTTAATATATCTGGCATTCACAAAGCATTATATAACACAGCTTCTCCATTTGAAGCCCTTTTACTACATAATTATGTGGTTTTTTTTCTTGATCCCAAAAAAGCAACACTTGTTCTGCTGTCAAATACATGCTTCAGTATCATCTTCAGAAATGCCCAAGTTACTTCTGAGTGTTACACCTAAATGATCTACAACTTGGTACTGGTGACCAGTGATCACAATTAGTAAATGTCTGTTTTAACAAATTAACTGCAATTGTTTGCGTACAATGCCACTGGACATAAAGTCAGTTTTTTATGCAAGAACATTCAAGGCAGATAAGATTGGTGAAGTTACCATGAAGACCTTAACACAATTGTCATCTTCTTTTGAAAAATGTCGAGATGTCATAGAAAAAGCATTCTTCTGCATAGGACAATGAAATGTTAGGCAAGTTTAGAAATCCAGGGAGGACATGCCAAGATTATGAATTGCTTTGGTCAAAATTTAAATCATTTTGAGTATTATGTTCTTTTCTCTTTACTGCACTGGGGGAATGAGGGGGGAGACTTTGCAGTACTTGAAAAGGTAAAGAAGGGCAACAAGGCTAATCCAGGATTAAAGAAAATGAGCTCTGAGGACAGTCAGAGATATCCTCAAACCATATGGCCCAGAGGGAAGATATTTAAAGTGGGAATCTCTTGGAAGTGTACACACTGCAACTCAGGTTATTTTTTTCTGGATTTGTACATAGGCAAGACATATATAAATGCAAATAGAAAAAAGGTAGTTAAGGGGATAACAAAAATGTAGTAAGCCTGGGATCACAAATACTTCACTGTAAAATAACTGAAGTACAGCATTCAGAAGAGGTCTTTGCTTAAGAAAACCAGGCCAGAATTATAAAAACTTGACAACCAACTAACTCTCTCTCTGAAGAGTATTTGTTTCTCAAATACTGTGAAATCATCACAATTTTATTTACAAGATGGTTGCAAAATCATCCTGTGAGACACTTGAGGAAAAAACGATTTTCTCTCTGAAAAGAATACTGCTATAATTCAATTTCAACCTCCTAACTTAACTGAATTAGTAAATGCATTATCAAAATATTTTACCCCCACTCTATTTTTGTTTTCTAACAAGCATTCACTGTTTTGTCCATAGTCTGTTTCATCTATTCTCTCTTTCACTAAAACAATAACATTAGCTTCAAGGAGACCTTGCATGAATGCTTTTTCCCAAGCTCTCGAAGTAGATATTGCCAGAGAAATGTCAATGAAAATGCCATTTCTGAGTTTACAGCTGCAAAAGTCCTTTTCAGGGAAAGGGAATAACAATCAGAGGAGTATGTGGGCAGAGCTCCTTTCACATGCTGTGTGACTATTGCATTGGAGCAACAGAAAGAGAAAAAGAAGCCTTCTCTATATAGTGTCAGGGAATAAAGGGAGTCTAAGATGAGCTAACAGGCTATTTTGTTGCAGAATTTCTGAATAAAGTGAAGTCATGTGAATTTGAACAGTTAACAGATGGATTAGAGACCCAATTATCTGTGGTACTGTATATGAACTCCAACAAAGTTACCATGAAAGAGGCAGCCTGTGCCCTAGCAGATCTATCTCAAGTCTGGCAAAATGGGCCACTGATCTTCATTTGAGCCCTGGGACACAAAGGGAGTAGTACTTGTTGCACCGGTAGTAGTGCTGGTGATAACAAAACGAGCTTTTGAAAAGCTCTTCAAAAGACTCTGTTTCCCTTTGACTGACTGATCTCTCAGACTGGTTACATCACAAGTATTTCAGTAGAAGGCTTGAATTAGATGAGGTTACAACCCGATTCAGTTAGGTCTCATGCCTGCTCATCCATTTGACTCCTCCAAAGCCTGAGTGGCAGTCTGATGGGGAATCTGCTGCCTAAATTCCCAGGATCTGCAGCTCCTGCACAGTTTGGCAAACACTTTCATGTCACAACATACTTCCAGGACTACCAAGCAGACGGCACTGGGGCTCTCAATACAGTCTCTCCCTCTTCTTTGTCACTAGTAGCCTTCCAAGTCATGTAAAATTCTTTTCAAATCAATACCAGGTTTGAAAAGGTAGCTCTGAACAAGAACAGTGGTGAAAAGCCATTCATAAACAAGAATCTGGTTTATGTAAAACTGCCTAGAAGAAATTGTAGGAAAAAAGCAGAAGCCACTTTGTTGCAAAACTACTGAATGTTCCACTTGAATATTCTGACATAATTAGGCAGCTGAGGACAATTAATGAACAGCCATATTTAAATGAGATTGGGAAATCAGGCTGAAATAGAAATGTCAGTACTAAACAAAATCACAGACCTTTTATTTATTTTTAGTTGTAATTCGAGTGACTGCATGAAAACTATCAGTTATTTAGACAAGTAATTGTTAAAAGTTTCATACAGCCATAGCAATCAGAACATCCTCAATTAATTAATATCCCATGAATGAACAAATCACATTTCCAGTGGGGTAGGCAGAGATGGTGGACAGTTTTGCTACAAGGTTTTGGTAGTACTGGATAACAGGCACACTCTGTACATTACAACAATGCACCTGATGGCTTGCTGGCGCAGAAGACAAGATTCAGCAACCTGAGAACTGCCTTTCTCAGTTGTGTCCTATCTGCCAATAAATGCTATGATCCTCCTAAAAAATATATAGGCAAGGGCATATTTCAAATTTTTTTGGTATCTCTTTTGCAGGGAAATCCAAATCCAGGCCACACAAATGAAAGCAGACTTAGGTTTCTCTAAACACTACCAGCGAACAGTGACTTGATTAACAGAATTATTAACTTCCTGTTTCTTCATATCTTCACATCAAAGCTGTCTACTTTGCTGGAAACTATGGAATTAACATGGGGCTGCTGTATCAGACATAACACCCTTTGATAAAAGCAGAGCAGACTAGAAACAACATTGACTCTGGATTCAAACTAGGTGAGTTTGAACAGAATCATGAGAAGCCAATAAGGGGGGCTTGGATGTGAGAAAGTTACACTGTAATATTACAGAGCAGTCCAGTCTCACTAGTCATGGCAGGAAAATAAATTTGGCATTCAGAGTGTCTGAGAAAAGCTTGGCCCGTTCCCGATTTACAGCTGAGGAGACTGAAGAGGAGTCAGGGGAGACTATCTCTTTAGAATGACATGATGGCTGACTCTGATAATTTGATGGCTACTCCCAGGTCTGGGAATCATGGCAGCTGATCCAGATACATCATAAAATGTGCAATACATAACACAGCAAATCAAGATAAAAGCTTTCTCCAGTGGACAAAATACTCAGGCTATCACTATGCTGGTGTCAGGTTAAAGTGTGTGTCAAACATGAAACATTGTTCAATGTAGCACATTGCAGCTGAGCAGAGGAAAGTCTTTATCATAGGCCTCCTTTTCTTTCTGTTTTATAACCAGCTCCATAATATAAAAGCTCAATAGTTTTTCCACACTGACCAGAAAACACCTGCAAATTCCAGACAACTCTACAAATCTACCAGGTTGTTGCTTTCGCCAAACAGGCTGCTTGTAGAAACCCTCTCTTTATTGCCCTTTTTTTGATTGATAAAGCTTGATTCTAATCTCCAAATTGACACACCTTCAACAGAGCAGTACCATGTCTGACCACGTTGTCTACCTTTTCTCCACTCCTACTGCAAAGCCTAAAACTTTGACGATGAGAGCTCTGGAAAAAGGAATACAAACTGGCTCTATTGCCGCATGAGGTCTTAGTCACCAGCCTCCGGTAGGTTTCTCCTTCAGCTATGTTTTAAAGGTCTAAAGGGCAACAGTGACTGTCACATCCTTTAAGCAGACTGGTCCTTTCAGTATGATCGGTTTCCTTTAATAGTATCTTACCCAACAGAGTGTCTTGCATAACTGAGGCATAGACATCTTTGGGGTTCTCAGCCATCAGAACACAAGTACAAGATCAGATAAAAGAAAAATAAGCCCCTTAAATTAGTCTCAGCTGAAACTTTCATCCAGGATGTAGGAGGCACAGGCAGCAGTCCTTCCTGATCCTTACTGGTGCAGTGATTTTATTCCAGACAGATCTCTTTCCTTGCAGCACTCTACCCTATGGGTGCAGATTCTTTTGCTGCAGCTCTTTGAATTCCTGCAAGGCATCTAAATATTCAGTGGAAAAATGAAAACACCAGGTAACAGTGGGTAGGACGCTTGCTCTGGTTCCACTGAAATATTATGGGGTTTGAGTCTGAAATTTTCCCTGCCTGCTGCTGAGCACTTTTGACTTTTCTCCCAGCTTCCCAGCTTCTCTGAACCCACTTCCCTTCGCAGCTCTCCCTACACATTGTATAGAAATGTAATGCATCTGCCTGTAATCTGTGCACTGTTAAACAACAGAATACACCATTTAGTCACTTCATTGCTCCCACCTACCTTGTGTATGCCTTACCTTGCACATTAAAATGGCCTTTGATAATGAGGTCCTTGTTAATGAGTGATACATCTTATCCTGTGTTAATTTATATCAACATTATGTGTTTATAAAAAATGCAAGTACACTTCCCTTTGGGTCTTCTAAAGAATTTTGTGAAGTCTTCTTTCAATTTATGGGATTAATTAATTTTAATGGGATTAATTTGCTCCATCTATCACTCCTCTTACTTCATTGCGTGGGCCTTAATCTATAGGTACACACTGCAAAATAAAATGGAAAGAATCATTTACTGTAATCTCAATTCAGAGTAGTTGATTTGACAAGTTATGCAGTAGGGCTCATCACCATAACAGTCAGAAGGAAGAATTTTCTGTCCTTTTCTTTAAAAACCCATAAGAATGCTAATTCCTATTCTTGCTTTCTCTCTTTTTTTTTTTTTTTTTTTTTT
>NW_009951655.1:0-20863 GCF_000696875.1 Nestor notabilis | reverse complement strand
TAATACATTATTATTATTTTTGTTATTACAGTGGTGCATGGTGGGAAGACAAGAGGCAAGGGGCATGAATTGAAAACATCAAGGAGTCCAAATGGATTGAGACAGTCAAGTACTGGAACAGGTTTCTCAGAGGTTGTGCAATCTCTGTCCTTGGAGATTTGTCTGGATAAAGTCCTGACCTCATCACTGACCCATTCTGAGGAGTAGGTTAAACTAGAGATCTCCTGAGTTCCCTTCTAACCTGAATTACTCTATGATAAAAAATTTACATGCATTTATGTACAAAAGTTATTTTCATACAAGTTTTAAAGATCATTAACATAAGGTCAGTTTGGTTTGGTTAAATCCTCTGTCTTAAAATATAGAAAAGCTTTTGAGGAAAGTATAGAACAGTTCTACAGAAGCTCTAAATTGCTGTTAACTCAATCTTTCCTTATTTGGTTCTAGAAAGATTTGTCTTACCTGCTGGTAATCCAGATGTAGAAAGGTGCAACACAAGACCAAGCCTACCATAGTAACTTTGGTTGATGCGATTGGCTTGTCTTTCCAAGGTTTATATTGATGGTTTTGACTCCCCAAATAATTACTTGAGTTATAACCAGCTGTATCAGTCTAGAGTCCCTAACATTGCTCCTTTGCTCCAGTATCCAGGTATTGGATGTCATCATCAAATAAGATGCAGAAGTGTGCAAAAAATCAGCTACACTGAAGACAATAACATTTCAGCTGTTTCAAAAGGATGAGGCTTTCATTTACAGTCTTCAACTATTATGCCAGTTACTTAAGAGATAATTTCAGTGCATATTATGAAAGTATTTTTAAACCAAAGTGACAGTTTTTGCAGACAAGAATTGCAATCATCCAAGCTAAAGAGAGAGAAAAAAAAAAAGTAGTAAGGTAATCCTGGCCACTCTGATCATTCTAACTACCTTGGCCATGCTGATCACAGTAAATGTCAACAAGTTCTCACCTCTTTTCATAATAGATCATGAAGCCAGGAAATCAAATAATTGTGAACAACTTTTATTAATTGAGGATTGAATTGGGGTGACTGCAATAACAAGAAAATGAGAGAAAACATCTTTGACAATAACCTTGTTTCCCAGTGTGTCACAATGAGTATTTCTAAAGAGGAAAACACAGTTGGAAAAAAGCAGTTTTACTTTAGAAAGCCATCTAGCTACATATTTTGGTATTTGACAAATAACTCACAGGAAATACATTTGACAACTAAAATAACAAATCCTAAATGCTTTTTTGGTTTTATTAGTCTTCAATCATGCTGATTTTATTCAGCATTCTTTGGTCCTCAGTCAAAGGATAAGAAAACTTTTTATTTTAAAGAGATATTAAATGTCAAACTATTTTGCAGATATTTCAAGTCTTGAGAAAAGGACAAAATAGTACTTTGTTGCTTTTGTGACATAGAAGGCAAAAATGGTTTTATATTAACACTTTTTACTTCTTTTGGTCAAATTGCTAAAATCAACCCTCGTCATACAAAAAAACTGAATACATCTCGACTGTACTTTGTATACTGCTCTCCCTGAGACTATGAGTAACAGAAATTACTTTGGGCATATTTTTAAAAGTGCCTGAATGAATCAGAACACTTTTTCTGAATTACTTTATTTTTAATAAAAATTAGATTTTATTCAGGACTAGGCTGAGTAGCTCAGAATTGCGCACGAATTAGAAATATATTTTAGCCTTCTACTCCATGGCTTGCATCTTCTATCAAAGGGCATTTTGCTACTGACATGTGACACGGCAAGCACAAGACTTTATTTCCTTTCCTTAATGTTTGTTCACCTATGGAGCAATTTATAAACCCCCCAGGAAAGACTCCCCTGCCTGGTCCCCAGCTCCAGTCAAGGACCTGCAAACTCTGCGTGCCTTCTGGCTTCCTTTTATTTCCCCATCCTTGGGAGAGCAACACCCTGTCTTCCTAGATTTTGATCTACCCTCTAGTAGTCTTAAGGGAGAACAGTGTGACAATCAAAGTTTCTTTTCTGGGATTTGAAAGATTGTTTCATGGAAAAGAGCAGAGAAAACTGTAAAGATATCTGCAACAAAACCAGAATTTTAATGGTGAACTTCTGAGATCAGGTAGACTTTTATGGAAGTGCTGTGGGGAGGGGAGGGTATGTTTAGATGATTTGGCACACAGCAGAATAAAGTAATTATTGTATTCCCTCTGTGCATTGCACAGAAATTGTGTCATTTCATGCATCATTCACAGCTCTCATTACTGATACCACAACATCTAAATTACCCTGAGCGTCAACAAAACAAATACCGCTTTGGCTAGCTGAAGACTTGAAAACTTGTGAGTGGACGTTACGGTTTTCATTTTTGCTATGATGCTATGCAGAGCTTCCAGGTTTGATCTTGAAAAATGTAAAATAATGAATATTTCTGCCTGAATAACCTATTTCTCTTATGTAAATGTTGCTAGTTTGTGCTAGAAGCAAGGGTTACTTCTCATATTTTTAATTTTGTATGCTTATTTAGTGGGAAAAGCAGGCAGACTGCAAAAATGCAGATATTCCACTACAGTTGCAACACTGCTGTTGTTCTCACAGCAATGGTTTCTTACAGTTCAGCCGTGTGAGGACAACTGAAATCTTGTATCTGGGGGGAAGTGAAATGGCACATCATGGCAGGGGAAGATATAGGGAGTCGGCACAGAGATGGTAAAATTATTTTCAGTAGAACAAAGCCTCTTGATTCAGACTTTGTGTCTTCTTGGGCTTCTGCATACAATGCCGGGAAAGGAAAGGTGCAAGAGTAGGTCATCTGGCAGTTGTCCTGCAAAGACATCTTAAACTTTCCAAGATCTGACTGCTAGTTATGGTATGAAATTTGAAGGACGCACTGAAGTGGTGGTAGCAGCTTCTGGATGGAAGGACCTGGCTGTGTGCCTCTAATACAGTCTTCCATACATAGTCAACAGTGATCCATCCTGGGTAAAGTCCTCTACCAGATGGGTTCAGTTCACAGTGTGTGGGTGGGATTGCACTGTCTCTGTAGCTCCATGACTATACTGAATCAACACTGTCTTCCCAGAGGTCATAATCAAAGGAAATATTTTATAGAAATCTCCTTAAAGAGCATCTGAGTGAGTTTAGCACAAGGATGCAGGTCTGGATCATCTTTCTCTATACCATTTCCAGGTTTTTCACTGTCAATACATGTGCACTTCATGGGCTTGCTTTGAAGTTTTTCAGTGTAAAGGTGAAAGGTTGGATTCAATATGCTGCTGTAGTATGGACTCAGGTAACATTTAGTTAAATGGATTGTATTCAATACCTGACCAAAATTCTTCATTAAATAATACAAAGTATTTTTCTAGGATAATCTCACTTTTGTTGTTCTGACAAATGGGCATAAAATTAGTGCTTTATACTTATCAGATCAAGCATTTCTGACCACCGTATCAGTTAGTAGTGACTCTATGGGTCATGAGTTAAACTTTCTGATGCTTAAACACAACACATTCCTGTGCTGACACCACCAGGATGTGTTATCCATGTGTTTACATCTGTACTAGTTAATACCTGGTCCTTCTGTTGCTGACACAGCTTCCACATATTCGATGTTGCTGCAGTTTGGGTTTTACTGTCCTCTTTCCAAATACTGGGTTAAACCTTAGGTTTTTTTCTGAACTCAAGAGCATTGAGGAAAACAGGTATCTTTAATAAGGTACTCTGAAGGTTACAGAGGTCTGTCCACATCCCCAGACATCTCACTGAAATAGCTACTGATCATATTTTTTTTTTCTTTTTAGAAGCTGATGGCTCAGAAATTTATGTTATTAGCCACACAGGGGAAACCAGCTTTTAATTTTCATAACTTACCTATTTTGGAGTTATTTGAATTTCTTTCAACTTGTTTCTATTATTTGGACAGAATTAGTGACAGGACAAGAAGAATGAAAAATGGCTGAGTTCTTACTACCTGATACCAACAACTTTCGTAAGTTCACTTCTGAATCCTTGGCTGCCATCAAAAAGAGAACTGCTGCCAAGAGCTGTCACAGAAGAAATACTATAGACCAGAAACCTGAGGAGAAACCACGTCCTCAACTTGACCTGAAAGCTTTCCAGAAGTTACCAGCTCTCTATGGAAACCCCCCACCAGAGCTCATTGGGGAGCCACTGGAGGATCTTGATCCATACTACAAAGATCGTAAGGTTAGAGCCAACTGTGACACTTTGATTTTAATTTGTCTTATTGTGTTGCTAAGAAGAGTTTATGTGAATGATCAATTAAAACAATTTTGCTTACATCCCTTTGGAAAATGATCATCCCTTTCTAGATTATAATAATGTGTACAGTTGGCACAGCTGAATGACATGCTGTAATCTTCTTTAGAAAAGCTTAATTTTGAATCATAGGAATTAAATAGTAAGAACTTGATTACCATTTGAATCAGAATGGAAGCAGAAAAAATAAAGTGGATAAAGGAAGAAAAGGGGGGGCTGAGTCAAATCTACAAGAAATTATAATTTTGTAAATTTTCTTAAATGTCATGACTTTAAAACTATGTTCCTCTCTATCTCAATGTTATGCTCCACCTACATGTACAATAAATGATCACCTATGTATAAAAAGCATTTTAAAATATTTCCTGATGAATCCTTAAAACCTTTTTCAATCCTTAAAAACTAATTAAAGCTCCATATTCTAGTCATGAAATACTGAAGAATTTTATTTTCAATACAGAACAGAGAAATGGGAGATAATCCATTGGAAATTATGCCTATTGCTTGAGAAATGGTTAATTCTTTAAACTAATTTCTGCAGTCTTAGAGCTAGAGGATCACTATCAACAACAGCAAACAATGTTAAAGGTTGCAGGTTTTCCTTCACCTCTGTTTATCTTGACTCAATGAGAGATTCTATTTGAGAGAATAGTCATAAGCAAGACTAGTTCTGTGCACAACTCTTTGCACACCCTAAGGTTTAAAAAAGAAGTTCATGCCAAGGATTTTTTTACAGCTTTACAGTTAATGGGTATTAAATCTCTCACTTTATGATGAAAAGATAGCAAAATATTACAGAGTCTTCCCATTTTAACACAGATTCAAGTTAAAATCAAGCTCTTGCTCATCACTGATGCAACAAGGATGTTCTCTGTTCAAGTTCCTGAAAACTTTACTTCATGGTTTGTTTTGTTTGTTTTTTTTTAAGATCTTCATAGTGCTAAACAAGCAGAAAACAATCTTCAGATTTACTGCTACACGTGCCTTATGGATCCTCAGTCCTTTCCATCCAATTCGAAGAACAGCAATTAAAATTTTAGTACATTCATATCCTTTTCTTGGCTTCATTTGCTCTTCTTGAGTACAAATCCCTCTGTAATCCCATGCTTGTGTATTTTAGAGCATTGAATTAATTTAGTCTTTTCCTCACTCCACATTATTTCTAATCCTGAACTACCTTAGAAATTATTATTGACTTGTTGCTTTTGTGCTACTCAGAAATAAATAATGAGTACTGGGAGTATTGAAGCCTAATTTTTCTACAGATACGTGTTTTGAGAATGATCTCTGATGTTGACTTCCTGATGTCTCATAAACAAGTACCTCATGATGAAGCCTTTCTCCATGAGAAGATGAATAAGATCTCTATCCTCTCTCTCCTAGACTGTAGGAAATAAATTCAACTCACATACCAAAGCTGATCAACCACTGGCCAGTTTAAGTAAAGAAAAAATATGCAAATTCCGTTTCTTTAAGAAATTGGATTAAAAAAAATATATCTTACGTATATGAAAGTGAAAATTTCCAGGAATGCTGTTGCAGGAAATGCCTTTGAAATGTAAAGGTAATATACATCCCATCTCATACATCAAATTTAGGGGGCAAGGAGTCATTAGTGTATTGCTCCAGTTTGGCACTGGGGAATGAGACCAGAGCTGTTGCTTGGGGCTGAATCAGGCCCAGTGCAGTCTGCAGTATACCTGTATGGATTTTAGGTTTCCAGCCATCTCCGTCTCTGTGGAACTGAGTTAGATGCAATGGGTCCAAAGTTGACATTGTATCATTGTACAGACATCCTTGGAGGAGTGATGTCTATCATTTGAGACTTTACCTGGGCAGCAAGATGGCCAGCTCCTGGGTTTATGACAGTTTGACAATACCTGGAGCTAAAGCCTGTGACTGATAGAATATTTAGTTGCATTTCTGAATCAATGTCATATTCTTTGCCTTCACTCCCACGACTTACATTATTCACTTTGTTTATCATGGGCACTATTATAACTAACTGTGTATTCATGGCTCTGACTGAGTCCTCTAAGGCTTCTCCACCTCCTTTGTGGAACAAGTATGTTGAGTAAGTATTTGGGGGTATGTATGCCTTTTAATTCTGTGGTTACATTGAATTACTGAGACTTATCTTGCCCCCTTCTCTCAAGATAGTTGGTGGGGGATAGTAGATGGAAAGTTGCTTAAGACATTTGTTTTTCTTTGAGGGAGTAGTTTTCTCTTTGAACTCAATACCTACAATATCTGTGGTGTTATATGGGTGTTACAATATCTGTGGTGTTATTGGGGTGTTACAGTATCTGTGGTATTTGCAGAGAGAGTAAGTGTAGGTTAAGTTCCACTGTTGAACTAGCTTCGTGTCTGTCCTACTGCTCCAGTTTGTTATCCCATTTCCAGAAGTTACTCAGTAATTACTTACTGTTTATCCAGACACGTTTCCCATTGTCGCTGATGCTGATGAAGCACATCAAGAGCTGGGTTTTTTTCAAAATTCTTTTTAATAATGTTGAAATGCTGCATTTTGCTCTAAGAAAGTATTCTGTCAAAAGCTCCTGGCCTGCAGGATGCCGCTAGAAAGTGAAACTCATACCTTCAGTGCTGCCAGCACTTGCAATGTTAAGTCACAATAAATCCTGTGCTTTTGTAGTAACACTTGAGCTGGATAATCCTATGTTTTTACTTTTTTAAAAGAATATTTCAGCTTTTATTTTTTCTATTTGGCATAAAATTGTTAGAATATGATAATTCCAACACCTGATGCAAAGGACAAGGTTCCAAAATACTTAGTTTTAAAAACAGGTCTGAAGTTGTTTCTATCTCATGTTACATGACACTGAAACAGTTGGGAATGGCAAATCCTCAGCAAGCATGGTATTGATATACATATCTCTAGAAGATGCTGTGATACCTCACTACCTATGAGAATATTAAAGGTTAAATAAAAGTTGTAGCTGCTATTGGCATCAGGACTGCTGTTGAAATGCATTTCAATAATAATTTCAGAATATTTCTTTCCAAATGAAAAGGGAAGCACTACATCCAAATAATTTCTTAGTGCATTTGCTGACTACAAAATGAATGCCTTTTGAATTCTGTAGGGAGATTGCTGCCTTGCTGAAATGAGAAATGCACTCAGTAAGTACAGGAGAGCTTTTACTGATAATTTTCCATTAATAAGAATAATTGCCATCTTAAATTGAAAATCCTTTACTCTTATATTTATCTAAGTGTTTCAAACATTCTGCACAGAAATGGATGCTGCGTGTCCAAAGTAAATAATACACAACATATCATACATTCACTTAGCCACTTGAAACCAGAGGAAGACAACAAGTTTTGATCTTTATTTAGCAAGTAGCTAGGAGTTTTGTGTTTCTTAAACTATGGGGATTCACATGAAAGAATTTGGAAAAAATAGTGGAATGCCAAAAAACCCATGTCACAGGTGTGTACATCAATAGCCATGTACAGGTTGCAGTCAGCTACAGTCTCGAAGTCCATATGAGTCAGATACTGATAGAATACACTCAAACCAACAGCCACCTTTCCATCACTTCTCTGCAGCATTGGCTTGGTTTGTTGGTTTAGACAATGAATAGTCTGATGGTCTCTTCTGTTAATTGCTAATATTGCCGTCTTCCTTTGGCACTTTTTTCCTTTCCTTAGATTTACTTTCACTGGCATTTACACTTTTGAATCATTGATAAAAATATTGGCAAGAGGATTCTGTCTAAATGAATTCACTTTCCTTCGAGATCCCTGGAACTGGTTGGATTTCAGTGTTATTGTTATGGCGTAAGTGGGAATACATAAAATATGGATTATCTGTTTGAAGTGTCTTATTGATGTGGTGCAAAAGGCTGTTTGAAGAACAAAAACCAACCTGTGGGTCCTAATTGCATCTGAAACTATCTAGGACATTGAATCTTCTCCTTGTTTTATTAGTCACTGTATAACAACAACGTATTAGTCTTTCAAGAAGGGAATAGAACTGTTTAGAGTAAGATATACTCTGTGGTGAGTATACAGGAATGGATATATTTCAATCAACGAAATGTAATAGCTGGGCTGTGTAATACAGCCATACTAATTCTGTGAAGTGTAAGAGAGAAAATAAAGTGATATGTATAGACACTAGGATGGTGAATTAAATTTGTGGTCTTTGTCTCCATAAATCATAGTTTGAGCTTCAGTTTGTGGTAATTAGAAAGCTTTTATACTGGTTAAGTAAGCCTACAGATGAGAGATCAAAACAGTTCAGCCAGTGTTTCCACCTGAAATGAATAATTTTAAGAGTTATCTTTGTTTATATTTTAAATACATGATACTGAAGATGCTGACACAAAAGTGCACAAGCCAAAATCTACCTCATAAGAAACTAATAATCAAGAAATGGGTTTCTATTTTATAAGTCTTCAGACGAATTTTTGCTGTGTAATTTATTAATACTAAAAATATGCTCAGAAGGATTGACAGTTCAGAATGACCACTCTAAAGTAATTGCCTTGTTTACTCCTATTAACCACTTGACATATAATGTCCTGACTTTACAGATATGTGGGAGCATTTAGTAACCTGGGGAGCGTGTCAGTCCTTCGGACTTTCAGGGTTCTGAGAGCTTTAAAAACCATTTCAGTAGTCCCAGGTGAGAAACCCTATTTGCTGAATATTTTCTGCTACTTATAAGTGATTCTTTGCTCCAATCAAAATGTTAGGTTTGCCTTTCCATTCTTTTTTTTCCTTTGAACAGACTTTACTGTTAACCATATTACATCATCCCTGGGAAAATAGTTTCCTTTTCACTTTTCCCTTAGTTATAATGCCAGTAGATTCTTTCTCATGACGAAATACAAATTAAGAACCAGTGGGTTGGCTCTGTTTTCTCTTTCAGATCTTTTTGATTATATCCATTCTTGTTTCCAGTTTCTTCAGAGATTACCAGTGTTGGAAATTTCTTTTTTGAAATTTCTTTTGAATTCCGCATATTACTTTTTCTGGATAAGAAAAACTGGACTGTTTTGGGTGCCTCATCCTTATCCAAATATTTCATAAGGATTAAAGGAACACCTGGAAATTTTAGAGTCAATCAAATGAGGAAAAAAAAAGGTTTTCATTTAATCTGTCATCCAAACTATACTTGCATTGCAAATATATTTGCCATGTATTCTCCAGTAATTTTGTTACTTTGGTTGCTATACACTGTTTTATCTCTAATCAAGCACGATGTATGAATCTCAGTTTTTTGTGCCAGTTTTGTTTTGTTTATTGTCTTCCTAGGACTCAAGATCATTGTAGGTGCGCTTATCCAGTCTGTTAAGAAACTTGCCAATGTGATGATCCTGACTGTTTTCTGCCTGAGTGTCTTTGCTCTCATTGGTCTCCAGCTTTTTAAGGGCAATCTAAGACAAAAGTGTGTGAGGAACTCTACAGAGTTCAGTAAAATACCTTATTTCCTTAACAAAACATGGGAATCCTATGAAATGTTTGCTAATGATACAGGTAACTTTTCCTCCTTAATTCCTTTTTAGATGATAATATAGACATCTATGAATGCACATATAACCACTGCTGTAAATTATATTGATGTTTTGGTGGCTGATATTTTGATGAGTAACCACCTGATAATGGCCTTCATATTGCTAGAGCAGCTTGCAGGCATCCAGGAGTGCATCCCTTCCCTCATTGTAAGAAATATCACTCCCAAATTTTCCAGTAACGTCCAGCTCTGTTTCCCAGAATGATACGGCAATAACCGAAATATGTACTAGCTCATTCTCTGCTGTAATCCCCAAGCGTTCACCTTCTGCTACATGCTGAAGTGTCCATACATCTTCATTTTGCTGCCCAGTGTGACACAGCTGCTCAGTTTGACACAGAGGAATTTGTTTAAAAGTCAAAGTTACTTTCTTCTTTACATCCTATGTATCTTCTTTTTATGTCTTATGTAAGATATATACAATATACATCTTTCATGTATACAACTAAGTCTGGTGATGGAAGAATTGAGCAGAGAACTGAAAATGCACCAAACCATTCTCAGAGGAACAGCAACTATAAGATTCAATTCAGTAAGAAAAATCCTTGTGCTAAAGGAAAAGCCTCACTATACATGAAAAAATACAAAGTAAACAAATCTATGCCAGAAATAAGAATAAAGCTTCATCACTGAAGAAAATCTCCACCAGAGAGTTCAGACATAGCAGTAGTTATACAAGGAGAGAAGCATTCTCGCAGGGGAAATGCTGAAGTACATAAAAAAGCCACACAGGATTTCTGTTTGCATACACTCTGTGTGGAAGATTTGTTCAGACAGGATTTCTTTAGTAACTTCATAGTCCAGTGGGAGAAAGTCTTTGTATGAAAGATTTTTGAGGAAAAACTTTTTGCAAGAAACTTTTGCACCTACAAAAAACGTACCTGAGAACAGAGTCATTTACATATACAGAATGTGTAAAAATCATAATTGAAAACAAGTTTCAAAAGAAACCAGGTGGTAACTGGAATACCACACAAGAGACCATGTATGTGACAAAATTTGGATTAAAATGTTAATTTTTTTTTCTGAAGAAACAGGAAACAAAATACATTTTGTGTTCAGGGTAATTTGCAATGATGGTAGAAAGAATAGGAGTGTCCAGAGAGATTTAATGAAAGCTAGGTGACTTTCCCACAGGATTTAGGACTTACAGCCCTATAAGCCCAGCTTTGAATTCAATTATTTTTTTATATGATTTTTTATGGGCTGCTTTGATCCAGATTTTGTGGGAAGTTCACAACTCCTACCTGGAGAACTAGATGTTATTATGATTCTCTGAAGTTCTATCACTGAATCTTCTTAAAAAAACCTTTTTGTTGGTTGGCAGGAACAGAACTGAACAAAAATTGGGTGGAAAGTAGCTGAGATAACAACTCATTCCTTTGTGGTGTGTTAACACGGTATGGTACAGCTGATACTAAAGATTCCTTTTGGCTCTGAATCATGCCAACTTACCTGATGAGCACAGCTGAGGTTTGTGAAACACCAGGAAGACATGAGGCCTCTCTTGCATCTGGGACAATAACCCCACATCTTAATGGGGCTAAATAGCTAATAGCACTAAAGCTATTACTTTCAGTCTGCTACTAGCTCAGGCAGCAGAGTAACTAAAGCTAAGAGAAGTAGGTAAAGAGGTCAAAAAGGCTACTAGAGCATCCTAATGGAGAAATCTGTATTTCTCAGCTAAGCAAGTGCCATGACATGGTGTGTATCCAAGTTCTTCCCTCTCAGAACAGAGATTTGTTTTTTATTGCCCAGTAGAAGTGGTCTATGCTATCCCAAATTACGTTTGTAGACTGACCTGGGAGAGGGCTAACTGTTATTGGTGAAAAAGAGTTTGTGCTATTACCAAACCAGGGACTGTGTTTGAGCCTGTGCCCTCCAATCCTTCATTTCCTTTATACAGATGAGGCCAAAGCAATAGTATTTTTTGAAATTTTAAGGACTGCCTGCACTTCGAAATTTGTGCATACACATAAATAAGGACAGCTTGCAATCTGATGCAGTTACTGTGAGTGTAGGAAACCTATGTGTGTGCACATACACTTACAGGTCGCTGATTGCTTGTCACTGCTCACATTAAAGGGTAGAAGATTCAGGCTTGCAAGTGATTTCTTTTTCACTTTTTTCCCCCCTTTTTTTATAGCATACTTTGCTAAAAAAGAGGGCACCTCAGATATTTTGCTATGTGGCCCTGGTGCTGGGTAAGTACACTTAATATTTCTTGTTTGGAAGTTTTGTCTGTCTTAGTGCTTCCATATTGGCTCAGTCATATGAGACATAAGCAGAAATTCCAAGCTTTCCTTAAATGCAGAAACATGCACCCAAACAACAAAACATAGTAAACAGTCAGATAACTTACAAGGAAAGAAACATGAACCTGCAGCTGGCTTATTCACGTCTAAATTTCTTTGAGCCTTTCCAGAAGCGCTATGTTTCTCTTCACCATGGATGTACAAGAGAACTGAAAACATGAAAGATCTCAGATATAGCACAGGACAGATATGCTCCTCTCTGAAGGCTCATGAGTGTTAAACTGGAAAAACAAAACATGGACTTTGGAGGGCAGGTTTGGGCAAGGAGGGAGATATGGCTACTTTACAGTGAAGGGTAGGGGATGAGGAAATTGTCCTGGGTTGGTGGTCTGCTCCAGCCTCTCTTCCTTTGCTGCTGGGTTATGGGTGGTGCTTCTTCCATCCCACTTTCTGGACAATGCTACCTGGAGTAGACAATGGGTTTGCAGTCTAATGAAACACAAAGCTGAATAATCATCAGAAGTCTCACATAAGATGAAGTTCTCCTTGAAATCTGCATGCTTAAAAGAGCTCCATTTTTTATTTTTACTTCTAGGCTCTGTCCTCCAGACTATATATGCTTGAAAATCGGGCCAAATCCTGATTACGGTTTCACTAGTTTTGATTCATTTGGCTGGGCTTTTCTTTCCTTATTCCGCCTGATGACCCAGGACTACTGGGAGCGTCTGTACCAGCAGGTATCAGCTTTGTGCATAATTCAGAACTGGTCTTCCAGGAAGAGAAAGAGCCAAAGCAGAAATTGTGTAGAGAGGACAAGAAACCTCAAGTAAAAGCAATAGGTGCAAGTCATTGAGCCCACATCCTCCCTCCTTCCTTTCTGCAAGCTGTGCCTCCCAGAAATAGACCTATCACAATGCTTGTTTAGGGACTTAAAAAACTCTAGAAGTGTCCTGTATTGTCCTTCAAACATATAGCAATGCCTCCTCAGTCATCCTCATGGGGTTTACAATCAGTTATTCCTAGGCGATAGTATACAAAGAGGGGGGAAGAAGGGCCAAGGAAGGTATATTTCCATTTAAGCTTCCTAAACCATTATGTCTAGGAAGTTGGGTGCTTCTAAAGAATTTCAGGGACACATTGAAAGACTATTTGGTGTTTTTTATGGTAATTTTTATCTCTGCGGTGTGTTGCTTACAGACCCTCAGAGCTGCTGGGAAGGTGTATATACTCTTCTTCATGCTGGTCATATTTCTGGGCTCATTTTATCTAGTCAACTTGATTCTGGCTGTAGTAACAATGGCATATGAAGAGCAGAACAAGGCCACCATTGCTGAAACGGAGGCAAAGGAAAGGAAATTTCTTGAAGCCATGGAATTATTACAGAAGGAGCAGGAGGTATGTAAATTATTCCCTTGCAAGCATTAGCCTCAGTGTCCTGGCATCAGTCACATAAGGAGAAAGCATCACTCCTTGTGTACAGCTGTGTAAAGCAGTCACTCATGGGAGCAGGAGCAAGTGATAACTTATTGAAAGTAGTGATTCCTAGAGCTACAGGAGTATTTCCATGTTCAGCTGTGTATTTTTCCCGTGAAACAATAACTTTTATTGTGGATAATGAGTATTAAAAGCTTCTGTAACTGTAAGAAAAATAATATTTTAAAATCTGGGAAGTATAAAATTCCACTAGCTAGCAGCTTCCAAAAGAAAATGTTGTTGTATTTTAATTTTTATTCAATTTTATCATTGTGGGCTGCTAAGCAGAGAAATATACGGTAATTCTGTTGATTAACTGCATTAGCATCTGAGCCAAAACCTACTGAAGTTGAATGAAAGTGTCTTGGTAACTTAAACGGCTTAGAAGCTTCTGGAACAAAAGACTCCTGTGTTTTGACAACATTGTCCTAAATTCAGTATGGGAAAGAAAGTCAGCCACAGTGTGAATACAGTCCCAAGGATCGTCAATGGAAAGACAGAATTTTAATGCTCTTTGAGCATTAATCTGGGGAAAAGGATATATTCTACAATGTCATTTTCAAATGGAGTATTTTTGTTGTAAGCAAATCTGCCATGTGGAAGAATAAGAACTCTAATGTGATGATTTTGTCCCTGGAAGGCTCAATACACACGATCATGTAACATACCGCAAATAGCATATTGTTCAGTGCTGCGTATGTTGGGGAAATCCTCTCCTCTTTCATTTTATGGAGATTTTAAAAATGGAAGATTTTTAATAAGTTTTGTGAAACACAAATTGTTAAGAGGAAATAATATACAGCACAGAAGTGTTTTCTTTCTGCTTATATTCAAAGTACCCAGCAAAAATGTCAACCATGTTTTTGTTTTAATTTCAGTCACTGGCTATTAAAGGAATTGATATCCTGTCAATTAGCTCCTTTGAAGCCTCTTCTCTGTCTCCCAAAGAAATCAAAGAAAGAAGCAACAGGAAAAAGAGAAATCAGTCCTTGGGGATAGAAGATAATGAAGAACAACAATTCCCCAAGTCACAGTCCACAGATAGTCAACGCAAGTTGGTAATCTATTGTCTGAATCTGAGATCCTTACAGCTTTTCCAGTTTTGTTACTAAAATAAATTGCTTGAAAGCACAAACCAAGTCCCATTACAAAACCCTAAAAAATCACTCTTAAATCTTTAAAATAAACAACCTTTTGGAATAAGGAAGAATTATATGTAAAAATTAATTTGAAAAAGAAGGAAATACTATAAATGAAGGATGGAAGGGAAGTTATAATAACAGTTAAAATACATTTTCTATAACACTGAGGAACAGAAAAAGGTGAATGGCTATCAGAATTTAACTTCTGTGCCATCATTCTCTGTTTAAAATTTCTCACTTCAAGCATAAATACAAAGCTTATCACAAAAATAGCTGCTGCTGCTGATAGAATTTTATTATCTGAGTTTTAAAATCTAAGCATAAACCTTCATGAAAAATCTGAACCAAATAAGAGGTTTGGACTTGCAGTGGTTGATAGGAAATGCTATGAAACTGTAAGCGTTTATTGCTTCCCCAATTTTTCTCTGTGATATTATACCATTCTCTCTATATTGCTTTTCCTGATCTTTTAGTCTTTCCTTGGCCTGGTGTACAGTCCCAATGCAAACCAGGCGAAACGCAGGCTTAGCCATGGGAGCGTGTTCAATTTCCAAATACCTTCTTTAGAAGTTGATTCCAGAACGGATTTCAGTGATGAGGAAAACCGCAGTGCTGGGGAACACAAAATCCAGTGTAGGTCGCTGTCGATCACGCAGATGGGAAGACGATCCAGTGTGCAAAGTCAAATGAGCCACAGCTCTCACCCTGCCACCCCAAACTGCGTGCACAGCAGCAAGTGGGCTAACATGGATGATTGCAATGGTGTGATTTCAGTGACGGGAGGAGGAGGCAGCAGGGTGCACAGTGTAGATCCAGTGTCTTCTGAAGGAGTAATGCTTCCACCAGTAATGGAAGACCCAGGAAAGGCGAAGCTGGTAAGGAAAATATATTATTTTCAATAAATACTTTATATTACAGTTTCTCTACAAATGGCAGGTTTTTTTCAAGAGTTTCAGTGTAATGGCAAACAGTGATATAAAATGAAATATACCGATGTGGGGAGTTCTTGAAAACCAGACTTCAGCATTATAAACCTCATTTTTCTGCTATTCGCAAGTTGTATTAACATAGTTTTGAAGGTTCCTAGTGCTGGAGTTACAAGTCACCAATGAATTTTTTTATCCCATACCCTGTCCAGTGGGAGCATTTTGAGCAGTACCTGTAATTTCTTTCTCCTTCATAGCACCTTCAGCATTATGCAGAAACTTTGTAAGTACCCCAAGTGGGCAGAGATGCTTTTTTACCAGTTTATCTCTCATATGTCTCCTTGTCAGTTAATCTCTGGAATATTTTTGATGCCTGTTTCCCCACATAGACTTATTTCCAATGTTTGTGTTTGCCCTGTTGTTACTACATCCTTGCAGGATCCATATACTGCAGTGTTACTACTGAAAAGTAAGACCTTCATTCTTAACAACTATTACATCTTGTAAAAAGGTACATTTATTTGGCTGTGTGTCATTGTTCCTTTTAACTTCCATAGTTACCCATCATCACATCCTACTTAATTTTATTCCTGTAGTATCTCCCTAATCATGTTTACTTCTTTAAGCAGCCAGCTG
This sequence comes from Nestor notabilis, assembly GCF_000696875.1. Taxonomy (NCBI): domain Eukaryota; kingdom Metazoa; phylum Chordata; class Aves; order Psittaciformes; family Psittacidae; genus Nestor; species Nestor notabilis. The sequence continues at coordinate 4,621 of NW_009951655.1, read as the reverse complement.
CAAATGATGAGAGCAGCGTGATGCATTTGCCTCCTCATCTGTCAGTGGAGTACTTTAATGAGGCACTTCAGAGACAAAGGGCAGCAAGTGCAGTTAGCATAATTACCAGTGTCTTGGAGGGTAAGTGGTTCCTCATTATGCTTATTTCAATCCTAAGGTAGTGCTAGCATGAAAGACCAAAATGTCAATACATTTCTAAAAGGTTAACAGAGATTTGTAGGTGTGTAGTTAGGTGTTTCATGTTTAATATAGCTCTTTTATAAAAAAAATAATAAAGCATTATCACACAGTTGTTTTGTACTGGAACACATTCTTTGCCTATTGTAAGATCTTTTTTTGTAGAACAGACAGTGAAGGGGATTGGAGTGAAAGCGGATGAAAAGGATTTCTCTAGCATCTGAGGTGCAGGACTGGGATACTGTTTCCTCCTCCTGACCCTGTGACTTGTGATATGTCACTGGCAGAGCCATAGGCATTCAGAATCCAACAATAAGGTTATACAAGCAAAATCAGTTGTGGCAAATCCTAGGTTCTGAATACTTAACCCCACTATTCTATTCCTTTAACTTTCCATGTGATTTATTTTGGGGTGTTTATCACTGACAGTTACTTTGATGACTGGTAGTTTTGTTGCAGATCTTACTGAAAAAATTCAGCCCAAGTTGTTCAGGATGAGGAAGTCAGTCTTTTTACATTTGGTGATAGAGGAGCTCTGTCACCAGTTCTTGTGCCAGAAGTATGGGATTTAGCAGGGGTGGCATGGGTGGTAGATCTGTTGTGGCAGGGAGGTCCTTGTTCTTAAATTTTAATATTTTTTTGTCTTCAGACAATCACAGTTGCAATACATCCAGTGGAGTCTTGCTTTGCAGTGTAATTCATAAAGGTCAGGGTTTTGTTGCACACTTTCAGCTGTGAACTGGGATGGAATAGGACTTGAAGCTTTATGTGGCTGTGGATTAACCTGAAAACAGGCATCTGAAAGGGGAGAGGAAAAGGTCTTTGCTGGGACCTGAACACCAGTTCTGCTGGATACACACTGTATACATAAAGCCATTTGATCTAGAAACATAGAGGACAAGAGCTAGACTGGGAGTGGGATTGAGTCAAGATGGTCACACTGGAATAAGCAGTGTAGGGTGGGAGCTGAGACTTGAGCCTGGAGGGGAAGAAATGAAAACTAGACCATGGGAAGAAGTAAGGATAGGTGCAGCTAAGAAAAGGATATGACTCAGATCCAGCTCATCTGATCTCTAAAAGATTTTCAGATCTCTGAAAACCAGATTACTAGTAATTCCTACTGTGCTTGTATTTAGCTTTAAGCTCCAGTTTGTCAATGAATTTGCATGGGGCTTCAGCAGAGTCAAAAGTATTTTGGAGGAATCCTTAATATTGGTGGTACAAGAAAACAGGATATGAGGTTTATGTATGGCCAAAAATGACACAGCCAGAACAGCTTCTGTCCCATGTTTTAATTACAGAAAATGGACCAGTGTGGCAATTTGTATCAGCTGGGAAATTGTAGACATGACCTTTCCAGTAGAAGTAGCCTAAGGTAAAATTTCAGGCACTGTAGTTTGTATTTGCCTCAGCTATTACCCATTCCTGTGGCTGCCATTGACTCTCTAGACTCCCTTGAGAGTCAGAGGAGACAAAAAGATGTTGGGTGTGATACAGCCACTGTCCTAGACACCTACGGAAGATGAGATGAAAAGTGCCTTGGTTGCTATATTGACCTACAAACTGTGGTTTGGCCCCTGCATCATAAACATGAATTTAGTCAGATGATTGTAATACAAGTTTAAGCCAAATAAAACCTGATCAGAAGTCTTTTGAAGTAAATTTACATTAATGCATTTTGAATCCATTTTTCTCTGAATTTTTTCTTCATGTTTACTAGCTGATGTAGGGACTACATGAATGGTAGAAAGTGGAGGGAAGCTTGGGGGCTGTGTGTGAAATGTGAGGTTTCCTTTTTCTTCTCTGGTCTTTTGAATACTTGAAATAGTAGTTTCATCATCTTGCTCAGTGATAACTAATTATAGTGGGGTTTTCTTTTGCATTTAGAACTTGAAGAATCTCGGCGGAGATGCCCACCCTGCCTGAATAATTTTGCTTTAAAGTATCTAATTTGGGACTGTTGCCCACTTTGGGTGAGAATCAAGACAAAAGTGGCTGCTTTCATAAAGGATCCCTTTATTGATCTCACCATCACTGTTTGCATTGTGATGAACACTTTGTTCATGGCACTGGAGCACAATAATATGTCAGATAATTTTAAAACAATGCTTAATGTAGGCAACTTGGTAAGCAAATTCTCAGCTGTGTGACATTTTACACCAAGGGTTGATTGATGGGTGTTTTCACTTGAGACAGAGTAACCGTAAAAATTAAAGATTAGCAAACTCTGCATTTATAAACTCTAAATTTCTAATATATACAATTTCCAGATTTTATCAATATACTTCTAACACACTCCTGAGAAGGAAGAAATCAATCTTCCCATTTTAATTACAAGTGTATTAGAAGTTCATAAAAATGGGTTTTGTTGACCTGCCCATGAGTGTTACTTGCGGGAACATGATCTAAAAGTAAGACAAATTCATGGCTACTTTTTAGGCTGATGCTACTCTTTCTTTGTTACAGGTTTTTACAGGAATCTTCACTGCGGAAATGATTTTAAAAATCATTGCTTTAGACCCCTATTACTACTTTCAGCAGCCCTGGAACATTTTTGACAGTATAATTGTCACATTGAGTTTAATTGAACTGAGTTTACCCAAACAAAAAAGCAAGAAAGAAAGGCGAAAAGGAGGAACCCTGTCAGTTTTAAGATCCTTTAGACTGGTAAGCTTCACACTTAATCAGTTGTATAAAACTTTACGTTGTGAATATAATAGAGAATACTTCTGTTGTCTGCTGTTAGGATGTAGGAAATTATTACTTTTAATATTTTTTTCTTCTTCTTGGCACTAGGAATAAGAAGCACACTCTCAAACTACTTGTGATATTAAAGCCAGAGCTTAAATGACATATTTCTTCTGAACATGCTAAGAAAAAGTCAGAGGAAAAAATATTCCAGAATAGTCATGTTATAAAACTGGTGTCAAAAATATAAAAACCAGCACAGGAAACTTAGAAAAAAGTGTCAGAGTACAAATACAGAAAACCCCCAATTCTTAAATATAGATGTGAAATGATGTTAAGGTATTCATAGTATATAACATGGACTGATTTAGGTTGCTGTACTGAAAGATAAGCTCCTTTTATAATAATAAATATAATAATAATGTTGGTCTTCCAGCTTTGGTCCTTTGTGTTACACCTAAGTTATGCACCATAATCTACATCAGGTGCATTTTATGGATACCTACCTGTGAGGGCCAAAGACTTATCAGGGACTCTAGTTGAACTGGTCATTTATGAGGTGGTTTATGCTTGCCATGTTACTCAGGTAAAGAAAACCAACAAAACAAATCTATGAATACTTTTAAGAAGTTTTAGTGTCACAGTGCTGCAAATATTGCACATTGAAGTCAGAATATCTAAAGTGTTTTTTGCAGGATTTGAATGGTGCAAAGATGGGTTATCTCTACTGATGTCTAACACTATGTTTTATGTTGCTACGCAGCTGAGGGTCTTCAAACTGGCAAAGTCCTGGCCAACCTTAAACACTCTAATTAAAATAATTGGTAACTCCCTGGGAGCACTGAGTAATCTGACCCTCGTCCTGGCAATCATCGTTTTCATTTTTGCTATAGTAGGGGTGCAACTTTTTGGGAGGAGCTATCTGGACAACAGCTATAAAATAAACAAATATGGCAAGCCACGCTGGCACATGATGGACTTTTTCCACTCATTCCTCGTTGTTTTCCGAATTTTGTGTGGAGAATGGATTGAGACCATGTGGGACTGCATGGTGGTTGCTGAACCACCACTATGCCTTCTTGTCTTTCTGCTGGTCATGGTGATAGGAAATTTAGTGGTGAGTTTTCCAGTATTTTTTTCTCTTCATCCTGTCTATAGTTGAATCTACTGAATTGCTATTTTTTTTCCCCCAACAAAAGATAGTTTCCCTAAACACAGGTGGAAAAGTTACCTGTGTATGTTGTGGTCTGCAAAAGCCCCTTGCCTGTTGCCTTGGAGCCACTAACCGTATTTCCACAGTTTGTGTGCTTTGCACACAGCATCACTCGACCTTTGCATGTGGCAATGTGATGATGAATATCTTTGCAGTGAATGTAACACAGGCAACTATTTTTCTTCACATCTTGGGATTTGGATGTAAATAATCAGTAAGGCTTATGGTTTACCTACTTCAATTAATGGAGCTAAATGCTTAAGTCCTTCTGTAAATCAAAAAATCGATACTTTTTTCTTTTCAAGATCTCATGCAAGTATTGAATTCTTTATTAGCAAATGGCAGAATCTATACTCCTATCACTGAAATCAGGATTTTATTTAGTCATTTCTAAGTACGTTTATATTGAAAAGCTAATTTGAAGAAGGGACATTATTAAACTGCCAAGCCACGACCGTAATCTTTGTTACTACTATAATCTTTGACAAGTTGTTTTGGCTGAATAATGCATGTGGCATTGTCGTGGTTCAAGCCCAGCCGGCA
>NW_009951654.1:0-9825 GCF_000696875.1 Nestor notabilis | reverse complement strand
GTTGCCGGCTGGGCTTGAACCACGACACGTATATTTTTCTAATTTTCATGCAATAAGTATAATTGTATTTTCTGTGAAGGAACACAGACAAGTGACAATGTACAAGTGATTTAAGTCTGTAAAGTCATTAATTATTGTATTAGAAGTTTTCTTGTGTATACTGTAGCATCATCATTCCTACAGATAGTGATACATAATTGTATCAAAACACTTCATTAGATTTTTCTGAATATTTTCTATTCTGAAACATTGACGGAGGTTACTAAAGCAGAGATCCAGTTAGGCATTCTTTTCCCCCCTTCCTTCAGTTTTTAAGGTATTAATTATTTTCACCTTTAAGCTATCTAAAAGCCCTTATTTTAACTGGGAAAAAAAATACGTTGAATTATAAACCACTTCACAAGGCTGACAATTTATCATGCTGTTAAGTGAAAATCAAAGCTCAAGGAGTCTCCACTGTTGATCTTTATATCTAGGAAGCCACCACAGTCTGGAGGAGGAAAAAGAGAAGAAAAGAAAATAAAAGATGCTCAGTAAGGTAAGACTACTAGATACAATCACAGAAGGAGAGGCCAGGAGGACATCTGGTCAGATCCGCTCCCATCTTCTAGCCAAAGGTGAGATTAGTGCTCCATAAGCCGCTTCTGACAGGAGTTAATCAAAGTTATTCCTAAAACATTCCACATTACCTAGCATTCATAATATTCCATTCCAGAAAGTTTTCCTGATGTCTGATATAAACCTCAGTTGCTACAGATTAAGTCCTTTACTTTCATAGCTGAATTTCCCCCTTTCTGTCAGTGTTTTTACATAGTTGAAACTTTAGTCACCAGGCTCGCCTCATTTAATTACAACTTCGTCAGTCTGTCTTATAGGTCAGATCAGTGTTGGTTCTTTTTGTTGTCCTCTGAAGGCTCTCTCGGTGGCTCATTTCTTAAAGCACAGCACCAAATCTGTACAAAGTATTCTAACTGAAGCCTTATCAGAAGGCCTTGAACAGAAAGACTGCTTGACGTATGGACAATACCCCATGCTACTTTACTGCAGTGGAATGCTAGACAGTCATGATCAGTTTGGATTCATCTTCATCTCCAGACTTGCTTTACCAGTTTGGTTGCCCAAATGTATAATTCCCATTTTTGTCCCTACATGTATGTAAACCTAGAGTTTCTCCTCAGTGAATTACATTTTTTTTCCTAATAGCTTCTACAGTTTCTCAAGATCATTTTGCCTTTTAATTCTCTCCTCAAGCATGTTTGCAGTTCCTCACAGCTTGATGCCAGCTCAGATTTAAGAAGTATTACTTTCTTCCTTTTTTAAAAAATACATATTTTGCTTATACACATAATACACCTCATTAGTTAATTGCACATTTATCTTAATTATGTGTAGAATTCCAAGTTTAATGTTTAATGCATTACTTCGGAATCAAAACATTCTACCTGTCACAATAAAAAGAACACAAATTAAAAGTAATAAAGTGTACATTATGTATTAATGCCTAATCCAGCAAAATTTAAATGATCTGTTTGTATGAGTAAGGACTACCTAAAGAAGGAGTCAGCCGAATCATCACCTAAGATTTCTTGTCAATTTAAAATTCTTCAACTGCTTTTAACCACAGTTTAGAGGGCATAGGCAAGATATCGCATACATTGTTTTTTTTTTAATATATTACTTTCCCAAGATTTTTCCATATTATTTAGGAATAAACCACCAATGCTTTTCAAAACAGAAGAGCATACAAAGTATCAGGATGTTTCAGTTGTAATGGAGGAAAGAAAAATTATATATGTTTATGGATCAGCATTGACTTCTAAATCAGTCAGGAGCTGGCACTGAGAATGCACTATTGAGAGAACAGAACCATTCTTTATTATATATCTACTATACGTAGAAGAAATTATTTCATTCTTTCTCCTCAACTACAGGACTAGCATGCACTGCCAAATAAGAACTCCTTGGAATATTTGCAAATTAGGACATGAATAATTGAAAGTGTTTGAACATGACTCTGTTCACTGGGGAAATGGTATAGAACTTATTCAATCATCTGCAGTGAAATGTAAGTATATTTCCTTTATGTGCTGCATAAATATTTGATTAACCACTGTGCAAAACATTAGTAAAGCATCTGCTCAGCATGAGACTGAAAACTGGTTGACACAGGTAAACAGAAGGAATAATGTCCACCTGGTGGGAAACGTTAAATGCAAGTTTGAAAATTTCAGTCTTTGATATTCTGATCTACTGAGTTGAGAAGAATAAGAAAATAAGCATTTAAGATGATGGAACTGAAACAAGAAGATGTAGACACATTCATGTGTTATGGTGATGTGTGAACTCTGGTGTTTTATCATCATACGGTTAATTTGGAGTTTATATTTCTTTGTCAACTTTCTGAATCATCAGCTTACCAGAAAAAATAAACAAACAAAAGCTTTCTGAAAAAAATATGTTTCCCACTTGATGAGGTATGTCATTAATTAGAGGGTTACATAGTTCAGACCAAATAATTTGTGCAAACTGGTATCCATCAGCCCTGTTTTGTTTGTAGAGGAGAAGTAGGTAGTCTCTTCAGAATTAAGAAGTAGTAATTTCATGGGTACATAGTGAAAAATGTCATCAAACATTTAACCATTTCTAATACTGAAGTAGAAACTTATTTTTTTTGTAAAAGCCTTTGATTCCAGCTTTTTCACCTCAATTTCCAGAAATAAGGAATGCTAAGAATAGTTTTGAGAAACGTGCTTCAAAGTTATCTCTGAAAAAAGTGACACTGCCAGGAAGTGAAATGGAAAAAAACCCAACAAAACTATTTCTTAGAGATTTTCACCCCTGTATTACAGACAGAAGATTCTGAGAGCTGAAGTGACATGTTATCTCTAAGGTCACCCAATACACAGCTAGGAGAGCAAGTTCATATATTTGTCTAAAATGAAGCTCCCAAACTTGTAGAGACAACAGAGAGAAGCAATTATTCCTCTAAAAGTAGTTCCTTAAGAAGAGACAATATTCATTAGTGCCATTAGGATTTTGACCGTTAACAGATATGGTGAGACTATGGCACTATATATGTGCCTGTGGGACATCACATATTGAAACATTCCTTTTTATTGCTCTCTCCAGCTAAAATCAATCCATAAGACTCATATAAAAGATATCTTTAAATGTCTTTGTCTCCGCATATTAAACTGGCAATCCAAAAAAGACAATTTTGCCTAATAGAAACTATGTTCTTCGTCATATAAATTTTCACCTCTTCATGAAACTGGCAAAGTAAAAGCTCATCACTTTTCAATATTTATCTGTATTCTGTCATGTTATTATTGAGTTATATTCAGTTAATTGATCTAATGGAGCATAATCTAATTTAATGCAGTGTTTCATATATTTTGTTATATTGCCCCCAAAAAATCAAATTTATGAAACAAATTAACCCAATTGAATTACCTCATTTGTTTTAGGAAGAGGTTATGTTTGAATATGGCCTTCTGTTTAATTTATTACACTGAATTCTTAACTCATACAGTAAAAGAAAAAAAGTCAAAGGGTGAAAGAAGACTGAATTATCTTCACAGCTTTTTTCTCCAGTGTTTACAGAGTCCCAGATAAGAACTGAGAATAAAAAATTATTGTTGAAGTGTGGAAACTTTTGCTCACCTGAAGTGAAGCTTCCCAGTAGGTCTTTTCCAATTACATTTTGTGTTTAATTTTGTTCTCCCAAATGGTCCTAGTGTTTTTGTATAATGTATGATTATAGCTGTAGCTTGATTTAATAACTAATGAAATATCTAGGACGGTAAAAATTTAAAGCCTTTTATACTATTTTCAACTTAGGAAATACCTCTTGGTTTATAGTGCCATATTCTGACCTAATATAATTTATAGGATTTATTGAACAAGAAACGTATTTCTACAGCTTTTAGCTCATTAAATCTTAATGAGAACAATGCATGATATAATGAAAAAAAAAAGTTTAAAAATGTTTATTTTGGCAGCTAGCAGCTAAAGAACACAGTAATAGTGATACTGCACCATCACCGCCTTGACTGGATGTCTTTCTGTTTCCAGAAAATATATTACCAAGTATCACATATTCAGCAACTTCCAGACCTACCCATAGGTGTTTCTGCAGACACTTGCTCTAAGCAAGGTGAAACAATTTCCTTCACCCTCTGAACTTACGCCATTCAGTACGTACCTGACATACTATAATAGCTGGTCTCTCAGTGTTTACTTTTGAACATCTCCACATCTCAGATGTATCCAGTTTGCCTCAACCATTGTGTGGTATATTCACATATCCCATTAGGAAATGGGAAACTGAAAAAAAGAAGTAATAAAGAAGTTTAAATTCCCTGCCTAATTGAATTTATTTTAATAATGGAAATGAATAATTAAATATGAAATAGAAACAAAACTAATAAGATAAAGTTATTTTTTAAAGCATTATTTTGAATAAATGAAAATGAAGCTGCAGTGGTTTGAAATGCAGTAATTTCATAATCTGTTTTGAAAGGGTTTCTTAATCAGCATTATGTGTTTCAATTTTCTATAAAAAATATTTGGAATTTATCCTCCAAAATACATTTTTAAATACCTCTCCTATATGATAGCTCAAAATTTCTAAATTTTATTACAAAATGGAATGAAAAAAATACTTTAACATTTTTAATTTAAGAAAAAATTCTGAATTTGAACTAGCTTATTTGGTATATATATGTACGTGGTCTTTTGGGTAGTATTTTGGCTGCATAAATTTATTTACTGATTTATTCAGTCACTTTTATACTCTCTTGTTTTTATTTTTAGTTGTTTCTTTTATTTCAGTTTCTTTCAGTACATTATATTGTGTCTTCTCTTCCACACATTTCAAAGGCCCCTGACTATGTTCCCACTTAAGACAATCCTTCCTCCTTTCCTGTCCAATGGCATCACAATAATAAAAATTAAGGTTCCCAACATGACAAATTTAGGTTCCTTATCAGACAATGAAACTGCCAGAGGGCCCTAAGCACCAGTAATGCATGTATTTGGGAAATGTAAATTAGCAGGTAAAGGATGCTGCAGGCAAAACTGCAATGCTACAGGCACTGACTACCTGGACAGTTATGCAAGGCATGTGTAAGTTGCCTAATAGCAGGTAAGAATTGCTGGAAAAGTGCCTGAGCCTTTTTGTGGATTTCCCTGCCTGCAACACCCTTCTTTTCCCTCCCCAGTTTCACTCTGCTCCTATGGTTGAGACTTTCTTCTCCACTGCTCCCCAGGGTCTCACTTCTCCTCTTTTATCTTCAGCCATTGTCTATTGCAGTCTACCTAAGACAATGCAATGCATCCAGCAGGTTTCTGTAATTGCTCTCCTTAGAAAGCACCTCTTTCCTCTCTGTTGTTAGCCTCTGAAACTATCATTTCACTAACTTCCTTTCTGAACACTTCAGCTTGTCTTAATGTAATTTTCCCACCTGGTCATACATGATTCACTATCTTCTCTAGTTTCACCTCACTTTGCCATTTTACTTTACGTGTACACCAGGATTGCAGCTGACCTGAATGCATAGCATTCCCACTCTCCTTTGCTAATTGTTCTTCTGACCCATGTAAGAACAACAACAATACTACTACTGCTACTTATGTAACAAAGTTTACAGATACATGTGGAAACACAAAACCAAATAAGTAATATTCACTCTACTTCAAATAGAGGCTCTTCAACAGAAAAAAAGAATAAATCCTATCCTTGTAAGACCTTCTAAAGAAGCTATATTTAAGATTACATTTTGCAATGATATGTTTCCTAGAATATTTACAGAAGCAGGTTAAAAATCAACCTAACAATCTTTCATTACAGAATAGCAAGTACAGCATTTGTAAAAGTATTACCAGAAAGTGGAACATTGTACAGATGCACAAAACAGAGCTCAAAGCCAATATTTTTTGTATGTGCACTATAAAAAGTACCATATCTAATGATTCAATCCTCTGCTGTGTGGAGAGCCTCCTGGAGAGTGCCAAGTGCCTTCAACTCCTAAGTCTTTCTGCCTCTCTCTAGAAGCATTAGAAAATTGAGCTATAAAGCAGTAAGGTACTTCTTTACAAAATAATGCTTTCCATCTGACTTGAAGAGAAATCTTTCAAAGAAGGAATGAAAGCTACTGCTGAGACATTCCTGACAGAAAAACGAGTTGATTCAAGTGGCAAGTTCTTATGTTTTTGTGATAACAATTCATCAAATCTTGGTAATCAAAAATGATGGAAAAGGAAATAAAAGGGAAAAATACATGACAGCTAAATGGAGCTTTGAACCAACCCCAGACTTTGTGAAGTTTGACAAGATGTGAAAGTTTCATATTTTATAGCTCTTAAAAAAAGACTCCTTTATATACTGAAAGCCATTGTTTCCATATTGTTGATTTTTCAGAAGACCATTTCATTTCTTGGTTTTCAGATAACATTTTATGGTGATCTATCACTTGTAATTTCATCTTCTATGTCATGTTATGTTACCTTCCAAATTTCATAATAGAAATGGTCGAATAGGAAATAAGAGGGAAAACTTCAAACAAGAATCTCCACATATCTAAAGGACTGGGCTCTCTGGCACAATGCAGGCACTTGCCACCCAGCTCTCTACACTGGCATACCATGTTTGAATTTCCGAAGCATTGGAAACAAAGCCTGGTTCAAGAGGAAATCTTTGCTAATTTCCACCACCACATCAATTCTGTGTGTAGGAGATAGATAGGAACTGAGGAGAAAGGGGATTAATAGGCAGAATGTATCCCTTAGGATAGACCTGTGTGCCATAAGTCCTGAAAAACACAGCTCCCCCTTCAGTGCACTGTATATACATACATTATTTCACAGATATCAAAATGTCAGTCTCAAAACCTTACTCCTGGAAGCTAATCTATTTATTTTTAGTTCTTGCATGGCATCTCCACTGAAGCACTTGTAACCTAGAGGGCAGAGGAGGAACATATCATCAGGAAACTTGAAAAAAATCCCACCCCACCCCCCTCCAACAAACAAAAAATTCCTGATATGCTGTAGAATCTGTTAAATTGTAAATGTCAGGTATTTGCCACAGACATTTGCTTTTTTAAAAGTTTAGAAAGTGGAAGGATGACAACTGCATATGCCCTGATCTGCTCTTGGATAATTTCGTTTGCTGGATATAGTTCTTCTTGACTTCTGGCAAGTCTTATCTTATTTGAATACCTTTTGACCTTTAGATTATTGCCTTCTTTGTTGAACAAAGTATTTTTCCCATTATTTTTTTAGTGTATTGCCTAATCCTAACACCATTTTAACATGAATACTCACCAGAATGCTTCTGTGTGATTTCCTTCATATCCCCACCCAGGTCTGGGTTGTAGGTTCTAGATAATATTGTATATTCAGCTACACAGATAATTAGAAAGTTAAACATAGTTCACAATTACCCACTATTCCCAGGAATATTTGTTTTAATAATAAAAAGATTTTTATCTATACTAAGTGCACTGCATTTAACGAATCTGTTACAGATTTTAGCAATTTTGAACTAGAACATCCATAATTCTTGTCCAGTGTGATTTTCAGTGTAATCAATTTCTTCTTATCCACGATATCACTTATCTTTCTAGCATAACACGAAGTGGAGATCATATTACAAGATTATTTTAATGGAGGATACAATCCAAGGCAGAAGATACAGTAAAAAAACAGAATTCATGGTTAGATACAGTTATAATCCAGCTACCAAAAAAAAAGTTTTGACCTTAACTGACAGGCGTTTAATTATGCATAAATATAAATTCTACAGGATATTTTTTTTCCTTATAAATATTCATCCTCTTCTATCTCATGCATACATCATCAAACCTTTTCTGAGTATGACATCTCACTTGTAAGCACTTTATTCTCTCAGAGCCGCTTCTGGACAACAGGCTATATTCTGTATTAAAATTCAGCCATTAGTCTAGACTTGGCTTTCTTATACATATGTTTTCTAAATGGTCAACAGGACATACTGTTTTAGTCTCAGCAGGACCCTGAAAATCCTGGGAAACTAGTGATATGGAAAGCAGAAATCCTGAGCTAACAAAAATTTCTGTGTGAAAAAGGTGGCTTATATTTTAACAAACCTTTATTTAAAACATTTATAGTTTTGGATAAGGAGAAGAGTACAATGCTGAATGTTTTTCATTCTCATGGAGGGGAAAGCACAAGGGGATCCCTTAGCATCTTACACAAGATTTAACTTTATAGTTCCATATTTGGGGAATAAAAATGTTCACGTTTACCTTTTTACTGAATTATATATAGGTCTGTTTTTTCACACCAGAGTGAATGTGGGCATTAGTTTAAATGGAAGCTTCTTATTGGCATACGGAACGTGAAACTAGAAAGTACACATATTAAAGATTTAGTATTTTAAGCAGATCACTCTTTATTTCACAAGCAACTGAAATTAAATATCACCTTAAGAGTCACAGGAACAACTTGTAATAAAAGACTTTTAAAGTATTATTGGCTAAAATAATTCTGTCTTTCAAAAATCAGGAAATATACCACCCACAGCTTCTTTCTTCAGCCATGCTTTGTGAATGTTTAGTTTGATAAATAAATAAAAAACCCTTATTAAGGTTGAAAATAGCAAAATCATTATCATATAACAAAAAGTTAGCTTTGAAAATAAAACATTCCTAATGATTTTCCAATATATGTAACTTTTATGTTCTAATAAAGAAAAATAGCACACTGATATATATGCTAGATTGTTGGCTTGCATTTGTAATTAGCATGACAAAGTAGTATGTAATACACCATGATTGTCTAAGGACTTATAGATTCAAAAGTATTCTAGAGGTAATTGTTGAGTGCTGAAAACTACTGACTGAATAAGTAATTTATAATCCAAGCACTTTGCAGAACTTATGTCTAAAAAAGAACAGAATATGAACTAAACATAGTAGATACTGCTAAAGATTATAGTTTGAGAGTTCTCTTTCTCATTCAGCCAAAGGCAGATCTTGTGTGGTTCTCTGCACTCAAACAAAACTTTGGAGTATAAGAAGAGAAATTGCAATAAGGGACTTACTTAGAGTGGTAATAAGGGAGCAATACAGTGAAGACATAAAAGGATGAAGTAATCATCGCAAGCCAAAATACACTTGCAGGAGTTCTACATTTCACTGATAGATGCGTCACCTCTGAAGAAGGAATGACTAGGATTGTTCAACATAGGATGAACGTGATGAAAAGAAGGTATGATAGAGATCAGTAAAATCACTGTCCTTTTCATTTATGGCCCAGGGGCTTTCTGAGCCACACATCACAGAAGGCTCAGAGAAAATTCTAGGGGGAAAATCACTCTTTGCCATCTGATTGTCCCTGAGCATTTTTCTGCTGGCCACTGTCAGCGATCGGAGGCTGGGGTTGACCATCTGACCTATATGTGCACTCCTTTACAGATGCTTATTTAAAGGCATACAACTGCCAGTACATTGTGTATTACATCAGCATGAATATAACCTATAAGTTATGAATCTCAGCTGTGAAGGAATAACATAGGAAGAGAGGAAATGTATCATCTAATCCTATTTCTGTATCTGTAGCGAATTCTCCAATAATTTTTTTTACTCTTGCCCTCAGGTGCTTCTTAACGTTTTAGGTACAAAACCTTTTACAACCAATACTTCTATGAATTTTAAAATGTCTAGTTTTTCCCTGATGAGTCTCTGAAGTATATACATGTAATATAATTTGTTAAAAAAATATCATTGATTATATGGCTGTATAATATTATGTGGCTGTAGCGACCATGAGGTGGTCGAGTTT
>NW_009951653.1:0-12554 GCF_000696875.1 Nestor notabilis | reverse complement strand
CTGCTGTAGCTGAACCCAGGACATACCTGTAGAGGCTTTTGTTAGGAGCAGTAAACAAATCACCTGTGGGTGGTTCTGAATGAAAGGGCTGGTTCTGATTCCTATGCTGATTTTCAGACCCTTTAACTATCTCATTTAACCAGGCTGCAATTTGTTGGGTGATATTTCAGAAAGCTCACATCAGTGGTGCTGGCATAGAGCATAGAGCTTAACCAGCCCCTTAACTCTGTATCCTGAATCGCAGAAGAAAGTGCATTGTTTTCTTCATGAGAGATGGCACATTTTAGGACAGAATGGACAAGCCCATTCCTAACAGTTTAGTTGTTTTATCCACAGTGTGTGGAGAAAAGTTATAATTTTGGTCAGTAGTTGTTGATAGAGTTTCTCTTAGTGTTTCTGTACAAAACAGACCCAAGAGGAAAGACCTTCGTGCCTTTATAATGTTCTCTGGTAATGATTTGGTTTTGAATTTTTTTTTTTATAACAAACTTAGAAAAATGAGGAAAAGCTCAAATATGAGTCTTCTGTGTGGGAAGGCCTGTGGAAAGGAGCACAGGGATCATCCCACACCTTTTCACTGGGTTTGTGCACCATCTTCTGCATGACTTTGATGGAGCTCCTGCTCTCTGTTTTCCAGGCAGAACCCAGATGTGCAGCTGCAGTTACAACAGAGACCACCTCACCACCACAGCCCGACTTCTTCCTTGACATCCCTGGGATCTTTGACTTTGCTTCAGTCTCCACCGCCATCCAGGCTGTCCCCTTCCCAGCACCAGCAACCTCTGACTCCAAGCCAGGGAGATCCTGGAATTCTGCCACGGACCCAGCAGCCATTCTTGTCAAACCAAGTCCATCAGGGGGACTTGTACCGACTATGCCAGCCCTTCCTAGGCCCGCAGCAGCAGCAAGGAGATTCCTATTCAGTAATATCCCGAGCTCAGCAGATACCTTCCCCGTATCAGCAAATGCAAGTAGATCCTTTTGCCATAGTTTCCAGGGCCCAGCAGATGGTGGAAATCCTGTCAGAAGAGAACCGGTCTCTACGACAGGAGCTGGATGGATGTTATGAGAAGGTAGCCCGGCTGCAGAAGGTGGGTGTTTTGGCATATCAGGCACTCTCCTGTGTCTAGTATTGTCCATAATTGAATCACATAATTTGCAACTGTTACATTCCTTGCCTAAGGGATTGATTATCTGCTTGGGAGTCTTTTACATGCAGATTGATTAGTCTGTGTTTCATCCCCTCGGGCAGCAGTTTAGCTTTGGCAGAAGATAAAATCAAAGCCCTCAGTTTTATTCTAATAGTTTACTGACCATACTCAAAGAGCATCCTCATCAGCTGTCTTGAAGAGACTGACTGCTTGGCTTGCTTGGTTAAATTAAGGCTAGTGTTCTTATGCCCAGGATAGCAGCAGGCTTCATTTTCCCATCAGTCTAAAAGACTTTAGAGACTGCAGGAAGGGCCTGATTGGAATGACATGAGACTGTAGTCACTCAAGGAGGCAATAGGGGACATTGCCACAAAACTGGCTGGCAGGACACCGTGCAAGGCAAGTACAAGGCTGCTATGGCTACGTTAAAGACATTTGGACTGTAGGACTGAAATTAGCACCTCTTTTGTTGCCCCCTCAATGCCACACTTCTGTGAAAACAATGTCTTGGTTTGGATCAAGCTATTTGCCACCTTTGGCTTTATGAAACAAGTAGAATAAGCGATGATAAAATGTTTTAAAAGAAATATCCCAGTGAGACCCATCATTAACATGCATGTGCAGAGGTATTTTCATTGCAGTCTCATAGAAATAACTTCTTGATGACCAGTGGTTTAAGGCTGGGCAGCAGGTCAGCTTTGCTTGTGCCTTGCAGCTGAGAAGAGGCTGAATCTACTTGCACATTAGGACTTTGTGGGCCTTGCTCTGCTCTTCCACCGAGCGGTTTCCAGGGCCATAAAAATGAGTGGCTGCCTAAAACACTTGTTTGAGTTCAGGTGACCGGTGTGGCATTCCACACTCATTATTCCCTATGTTACCTCTTTCCAGGGACATGTGTTCATTTTGTTGTATTTTTTTTGGAAGGTTTCTGGCCAGGAAATGCTTTAGAGAAATGTTTGACAACTTCCTGATAATGAAAGAAGGATACAAATGCACTTTCCTCCACCCTCCTGTTGATCACTTGCTGTGGAGTGCTGATAGGGTTTGCTGCTACATGGATCCATGCTTCCATAGCAATGAACCATGCCTAAGTAAGGAGAGTTAGAGCTGAATCTCCTTCTGCTCTGAGTGATTGGAGAAGCTTCACACTAAAGGCTAGAAGGAAGGATGAAACATATTTTACTGCAAATGTTTCCCTCCCCCCGTTCAGTAAATTGAACATTTAAAAGCACAACTAAGTTGTAGAAGTGTAAACAGAGAACATCAGGAGGTTTGATGATGAATTTTGGACCATAACAATTGCAGAGCTGCAGAGTTCATCAGTAATATGGGATCTGCCACTGGTGTTTTGGTAGCATAGTTTTGTCTGCCTTTCCTGTTTTATTTTACTTACTCACTTGATACCACACTAGCTATTTATCTAAATGCTTTTTGCCCAGACTAACAGGGGTGCCAAACTGCCCCAGTCTTAGAAAATAATAGATTACATTTGCACTTCTTCACTTTGCTTTATCTGTGCTTTTGTATTGGGGAAACAAGTAGAATCTGGAAGGAGAGTCTAGATCTTTGTTTTAACCGTTGGTGTCCTTTATGCAGACGGAGCCATCACAAACCTGAGACTGTTGTTTTACTTAATGTGTATGTGTAGGTTTCTTCAATAAAGAAAACCTGAAAGAACATTATCTCCTTTCTGAAACTGAGTAATTGTCACTGGTAAAATAGTAAGTGCTTGTTTTCACTTCCACTGCAGCTGGAAACAGAAATTCAGCAAGTTTCAGAGGCATACAAAAACCTGGAGAAATCATCCTCTAAACGTGATGCCCTGGAAAAGGCCATGAGAAACAAACTGGAAGGAGAAATTCGTAGGCTTCATGATTTCAACAGGGATCTAAGAGGTGAATGAAGTAAAACTTCTCTTCTTCAATCTTGGGGTGTTTTTACTGTTGCACTTGGCGGGACAGTGTCAGCTGTGTCTGTTGACAGCTCAGCTGTGACAGGATACTCAGGTATGTTCAGCAGCCTGAGATTTTTAAGTGCTTGCTGCAAGTAGGGAAACGACAGGTTTAGGAGGGTGCTGTAGTCTCTCATTTCCAGCCTGTTTCTCATTGAAGAGAAACATGATAAGCCAAATACTATAAACCAGATGCAAGCCTGGAATTCTCTCTTGTCTTACATCCTAGACACGATTTGTACAATTTGTTCAGTTTATACAAATGGAAAGACGTTTTGCTGACTGCCTAATCCCACACCAGGCATGTTCACTTTGTTTCCTGTCCAGTGACCTTTTTGCACTGACATACAAACTGCAGACTGCCTGTTCTTCCTGAAGG
Organism: Nestor notabilis; assembly: GCF_000696875.1. NCBI lineage: Eukaryota > Metazoa > Chordata > Aves > Psittaciformes > Psittacidae > Nestor > Nestor notabilis. The sequence continues at coordinate 9,073 of NW_009951653.1, read as the reverse complement.
TCTTGTCATTTCTTATCAGTGTAGGCATCTGTTTTTTTGGATCTCCCTTCCTTTTCCAGAGTGAGATGTTATTAGTGTCTGGTTCTTGCTAAGAGGCTGGGGCAGTACGATGGCTGACAGTGGAGAGTGATGTTGAATCGTATTTGACCTTAACATGGGTAAAAGTTTTACCATTAGCTTGAAAGGTGAAAACCATCTGCAATTTGGGGTGTTTAAAGGGCACAATCAGGTTTTTAAACTCTAAACTTAATTTGTTTGCAAACAGCTTCTGATTGTCCTACATGTCATCTGCTTGCACTGCCCCGTGTCTCTTACTAAGCCTGTGTTCCCAGAAATTGTTTTGCATCCAAGAAGTAAAGCCAGTGCTGTCAAGAAGGACAGTACATGAAGACCTGCATTAAATAATCTTATTCATAATAAAGCACAGCATAAACATTTCATTCTCACTTTCACAGACTGACATAAATTCCTAACAGCCTGCAGCAGCAGAACCTGTCCTTAGAGTTTTACACTTTTCCCTAAAGTCAGGTAACTGAACAACAGTGATTTAATCTTCTAACTGTTCAGATTTAGTGGAGAATTATAAGGGAATCTTTTAATTGCACAGTGAGATTTATTTGGGTGGAAAAAATAAGGTGTCTTAACATTTGTGAAAATGGAAAAAATAAACTTTTAATGTGTTGTAAGTATTTAAAGTAATTTCTTTAGGATTTTATTTAACCTGTTTTGCCTCATTGAGAAGACTTTTTGAAGGACATAATTGGAAACATTTCAAAAGTGGGTGCTAGCTTCTGCTTTTGGCTGTGTGGAATTAGGAGGTCTGTCCCCATCATGGGGAACTGCATAGGAAATGTCCTGAGCAGATGTGATTTAGTGCTTGGAGGTTTTTAATGACTTAGTGTTCCTTCTGTTGAAAACACTTGCAGAGCGCATGGAGACAGCCAACAAGCAGCTGGCGGAGAAGGAATTTGAGGGGTCTGAAGACAATCGGAAAACCATCTCTCAACTCTTTGCACAAAGTGAGTTATGAATGAGTTAGTGAGTGGGCTCAGTACCAGTGCTCCAGCCATCCTGGGACAGGTAGCAGTGCAGAAGGTCACTGTGGTTCAGATCTGTCAGTTTTCTACCAGGATGGAATTCAGGGCAGTGACAGTCCAAAACTGGCAGTGGAGAAAGGATTCAAGAATTCCTCTTCTGTCAGGATGTAAAGTCCATTTGATGCCCTTTAGTAGAGATTTTGAAGCAAACATAAGTTTGCCATTAAACTGCAAGATTAGCGTTTACCCCATAATATACGGGGTAGTTTGGCCACTTATTTGGTCCCCTGAAAGCTTTGGAATTAAACTTTTCCAGGCTGACAGGAGTCCTGGCATGAATTAAGGCCAGTGAGACTGGAACCTGGTAGGTCTCCTATCTCTTTCCTCTTTAATTTGCCACTGCCCTATCCAGTTCTGCAAACCTGAGGGGGATGAACACTGCCTGCAGTATGCTGGGCTGGGTAAGGGTCATGAATTCTGTCCACAGCAGTGGATTTATCACAAAATGATGGATGTGAAATGCTGCTTCTCCTTTGTACTGAAATGTCTTGAGGCCAACGGCGGCGAGCCAACTTTTCCCTCATCCCATGGTGTGCTCCACCCTTCTGACAGTGCTCACTTTTCTCCAATAGTTATATAAAAAGGTAATGCAATAAAATTGCAAAACAGGGATTTTCTGTGATGTAACACACACTGCTTCTACTCTGTCAAGTGCTGGTATCCTTCGCTTGTGTTGCCTTTAGCTTATTCCCTGTGGCTTACATTGCAAGCAGATGGCTGTCAGGGTGGGAATTCAAAACTCCTGGTGGTAGTGGAAAGTCTGTGGGTTTAGTCTCGCATTCAAACTGGTTGGGTGGACCTCGAGGCTCATAGGTTCACCCAGAGAGGTGGGGAGGTCAAAGCTGTGAGGCCTCACACTCAGTTGCTCCTTTTGGGTGAACATGGAAACCATAGTGCTACATTTCCTCGGTCCCAGCATTTCCAGGGGTGCTGTAGGCACCTGTCGAGTGAAGCAGTTCTCATTTGGGGAAAAGTCTGGAATGAAACCGCCAAAAGCCTCACTGCAAGCACTCACAGATGAACAAACAAACAGGCTGCAGGCACTGATTGATACCTCCTGGCATAATGCCACCCTACCTCATCTCTGCCATTTTCTACAGCACATTTTAGCGTGCTGACACTGTCAGCAATTCATTTCCTGGCCTGGAGGAGAAGAATGGGGATGGGGATAAGAATAGGCAGGTGGTGACATTAGCCTTTGTCCTTGTGTCTCACGTCACAGGCTAGCTCTAGTCAGGGTTTGGAGAGTTCTGGGTGCTGTTTGTGGACAGGTTTGTTTTGCAACCTCTGTGTGGGCTGCGTTGATTCCTTAGCAGAAGGGAATCTTTAGCTACTCTGTGTTGCCAAAGCTTTGCTCCTGGCTGGCAGAAGAAAGGGAATAATTGTGGTCCTGTAAATATACTTATGCACATGCTTGCACAAACGGGCCTGTGTATTCCATATGCAGTCTGTCCTAACACCCAGGATCTAGTTCCTGTTTTTCAAGCTTTCCACTCCTTGTCCTCATTCCTTTGTCGTGGGATTCTGGCTTCTGGAATGCAGTTTCTCTGGTGTCATCAGTGCTGGGTGTAGATCACTCCAGGGAGTATTTTGTGGTTATGTATCCAGCAAGAGCGTTAATGTTATCATTATAGCTGGTCGGCTTGAGCTGGGAATGACAGAGAATATATACAGAGGACATCAGCTCTGTGCTGTGGCTTTGCTTTACACCCCTGTGTGATAATTTCTCCAGTCCCCAATTATTTTATCATTTATTTTTGTATGAATTCAATTTCCCTGTTCCTGAAATACAGCAGAGCTGCTCCCACTCAGTCCAGTTTTCTGCAGAGCAGCAGCAAAGGACCGGCCACTGTGCTTGGGGTGGCTTTAAAGCATCAGTCATGAGCTCTCAGTCCTGGGCAAAAGGCTTTCTTGAACTGCAGGTCTGCTTTAAGCAGTGACAGAACAGGTGTATTTGCTTCAGTGCTGGCCATGGGGGTTGTTTTTAAGGGCAGTAGAGGAAGACTGAAGAATTCTCATTGCTCACTTGTTTTCTGTCTCCTCTGATGGTACTGCCAGCAAAGTGGGACAACTGGGTGTTATTTTGAGGAGGAGGACAGCTACCCCAGGCAGAACAGCTTTCCTGTTTGTGGGGTCAGTGTGAAAAGAAGGAGCACAAATTTTTCAGGCACAGAAGCCTGCTGTCTCCTCTCTAATCTCGCTGGAATTAAAATCACCCAGTCTGTTCTCTGCTGCTGAAAGCTCGGAGGTAAAGAGGTGCCAAGTGTCACTAACCATCTGCATAATCAGAGCAAATTACCTAACTGTACTGAGTGATGCACCTTCTAGTCCTTCTCACTAGTACTTGAAGGTACCATACTTGTTTTTCAGGGTTACAAATCTTCCTCTTCTTTGAAAGCCATGTACCTGTTTTTTTCCCCCCTTAGTCCTAGATTTGCATTCTCTCGCTTGTAAGAAGTTCCAGAAGAATCTTTCCTTCACCTCTGCAGTGAAAGAGTCCTGAAAACTGGGTAAAGACAAGTGCTGTCCATTGATAACTCTCACTTTGTTTTCATAGACAAGGAAACACAGCGGGAAAAAGAGAAACTGGAAATAGAACTGGCTGCTGCACGCTCCACCAATGAGGACCAACGGAGACACATCGAGATCCGAGACCAGGCCTTGAACAATGCTCAGGCCAAGGTGGTGAAACTGGAGGAAGAGGTAAGGATGCTGGGAGAGAGAAATTAGGGTAGCTTGGGTTCCAGTTTGCTTGCTTCAAAGCTGTTTGTATTGGCTTAGCTTTGTGTTGGTTAGCTAAGCCACTGAACTGTGCACAGATAAGCCACAAATCTCTATCACCTTGGAGTGCTTTCATCTGAGCAGCTATGTTTTGTGTTCTTTTTGTTTCAACTGATAAAAGTGGGCTGGAACTGAAATCCCAGCCTGGCAACCTCCTGAACTTGGCAGAAACTCAGATCTGGATGGGCTTCTAAATAATACCAAATGAATGCAGCTTGTCCCCTTGCCAGGTGTTCCACTTACACCAGGTTATCGCGGTGCACAGTGCAGACCACCATCTGTGCCCAGCATTCGTAATAAGCTGGGCATGACCTCTCCCTTTCCTCCCAAGAGGTGAGAATGCATTTGAGCTGCTTAGTGGGGCAGCTTTCACAGCAGTTTCTTTTGTAGCCATGTCACTGCCACTCACACATGGCTCTCACCTCACTGCCCTTCTGCGTCACAGTGTCAGTCCTCTTTGCTCCCGCCTACTCCTTTCCTCTCAAAGGCTCCATTTCCCTCTCCCAGCCTCTGCTTCCTTTACTCCTACTCTTCCTCCATAGAGAGCCTCTGGAGGAAATCTCATGACCAAGCACACTTCCTCCACTGCAGATTTGTTCTCTCCTTGTTTAATTCTGCCATCTTCCTGCCCACTAGCACTCACCATCACCCTCACTGTGCCTCTGTCCACCTGCTTCTTGCTGGCTGCATCGCCAGGCTGTGGTCCATCACTGAGGAACCAGGTTCTGTACAATACAAATGAGAAAAGTAAAAAAAAGAGAGTCAGAGGAATGCTTCAATGTCACGGGTCACATTCAGCCTTGCACACAATTGATAAGTCCATTGATTTCACTAAAATTGCAGCATCACCTGGCAAGGTTGACTTGCACCTTTGTTGCTCAGGGGGACAGGGAGCTTTAGGTTATAGGGTAATTTAAATGTGACATGATTCTGTTTGGCTCTAGAACTATTCTATCATTTGATCATTGATGTATTGGAGCTTTTTGGCTTTCCTTCAGATTTCAGCACCTGATGTGTGACTAACTTTAAGTATACAGAACATCCCTGTGGCTTCTCTGGAACTGTTCACATGCATGGAGTCAATGTGCATATCGTGCTGTGATCAGCCAGGGCCAGCACACACAGCACTTGGCTAGGCTGAACCTCTGTGTACGCACTACTGTTGGCTCCCTCAAACAAAGCTGAATCCTTCAGGGGTAATAGTAATTGTATGTTTTCTTCTCAAACCTCTCTTGTTTTACTAGAAGAGTTGGGTTCAGTGCTGCTGCAAGATATTTCTGCCTAGCCTAGGTAGAATAGTAAAATAGGTAAGTAACTCTGGGCTAGATTGCATGATAGCCTAAAACCCACGCACATGCTGATAGAGGGTGAAATGCCCTGCATGAGGGCTTGTGGTCATTTGCATCCAACCTTTGCTCGAATCCCAGGGTGTGCAGGAAGTGCCACCCTTCCTGTTGTAGATAAATATGGAAGCGTCTCAGTGAGGGAGCAGGAATTAACTCTGCTTTTTCCTAGAGGTGAGAGGCGATAAAGGGAAACCGAAGGGGTAAAGAGTCACTTTTGCAGGTTTCCCAAATCACTTCTTAACGAAATGCTTAGGATTAAAAAGCATTTGTTGCCTCATTAGTATTACAGTGTGGGAACTTCTCAAATCCCCGAGCTGTTTGGTAACATGCTTTCCAAAAATCAGCCCAGCAAGCTGTTCAGTACTCAGAGCACCGTTTAGAAGGGACTGTAAATGTCAGCCTGAGTTAGTGACATTCAGAGACCACGATACAGGAACAACTTGTCCATTTTTCATGTTATTCCTGCCAGTTTAATCTGAGTTACCAGTCCCTGTAATTGTCAGGACTTTCCAAACTAGTCCTGCAGAAGAGGGTGGAGTTTCTTACGCTAACGTTTGGCAGCCACTCTGGCTCAGGGCTCATGGGGGTGCATATTTCAGTTGCTGCATCCTGTAATGTAAGTTTTCAGCTGTTTTTTTCCCTCTTCCGTTCTGACTTCCTATTAAGCTGAGTTATGCTGCCTTATATGCACCAGATCCTTTATAAAAAGAGTATTTCCGTTCTAATGGGAGCTATAAGCCCTTAGAATAGTTGAATTTATCATTATATCACTATAGGTAAATTTAAATGTTGCATTGGAATTGGAACTTCCAGGTTCTTTTTATAACCCTTTCTCTGAATTGTCAGTTTAGACAAAAGCACCCATGTGTAAAATGTAGGTACTTGTCTATTCCTAGGCAGCTTTGAGAGCTTTTATATGCTAGATTAGAGCTTTCATATATATTGGATTTTAGCATCCAAGTTAGAAGGACCAAAGAGATAAAGGGATGCTAAATGGGATGGAGAAAGGAATGATCTTGGAGATACTGAAGTGTAGTGTGAAGCAGTTGGAAGCAAAAGTAGACATTCATAGAATACTTGGCCTGGTTTGTTAGCAGGGGTGAAATGACTCTTCAAATTTAGAACATGCTGACATTAAAGTGTTCTACAGTGCTAAAAAAGGGTGAGTGATCATGAGTATTTTAAACAAGCTTAAATGTGTCTATGAACAGACTTGCTAAGTACGTGTATGTTTTATATGTAATAGTTAAACTCTGCTACTTCTCTACTCTACGTAGATACCTGGTTATTAACCCCTATTCTCACTGCTCCATTTTCATTCTTCCCTTTAGTAGATGTTCCACAGTTATGCACGTCAGCAGCTTGTTGAAATTATTTCCAGTGAAGTATTAATCTGTGTTTTTTAAGGTCACGGCTTCGGGTAATTTTCATTACATGCAGCAAAATTGAGATAAATTGAGTAGATTTGAGGTAAAATGCACGTTGGCTTAAAACCATGTAGCACGGTCAGAAATGGTTAGTGATAATAACACTTGCAGCTAAAGCGATGAAGAGTTGTCATTTGGGAGCATGGATTGCCATGATGGTCTCAATTTTGAGGTAAAAGTTGGCATGGCTGCACTGTGCAGCAGGTTTGTAGCTGGTGGATGGTCACACATGAGTCTTGTATGTGTGAACGTTAGAAACAGTCACATCACCATGATTTAACAACATGTGCTGGCATACACCTTGAGAGTCTGCAGCAAGATGAGTTACATTTCTCCTTGCTCTGGTCCAGAGGCAGAATTACTGGGTTACAGCAAGGCCCATCCTGACCAGCCGGAGACTCTGGGTGAGCACTGGCTTATTGTGGGTCCTTACCAGGCTTGTAATATTGCAGGAGGGAGTTTGATGCCGAATTCTTGATCTAACCACAACTGCTGGATGCAGAGGGTGCAATTGCTACTGTTTTTACACTTCACACAAAAAAAAGGGAATTTCCAGAACTTCTCTTGAACTTGGTCATTTCTGCTTACCCCGGGTAATTCATACCATGAAAGACCAAACTTTGACTTAAAAAAGTTCGTGGTTTTTCTTTATAGTAGTGTAACTTGTACTCCTTTGCTCCACCACTTCACAAGCCACTGTTTTAATGAGTGCCTTAAGGAGACAGCTACAGTTACTACCACTAGGAAGATAGAAATATCTACTCCTTGCCATCCTCATGCACACATCTTGGAATGGAAGGAGAAGCCAGATGTCCTTTCTAATGGGTGCAAATTGGTGGCTGAGGGAAGAGAACAGGTTTGAATGAAATATCTTTTCTAAAAGTGTTTTATATTTAGAAGCTCTAAGATCTTTCAGCAATCAGAATTCAACATAAACCAGGTATCAGAGCTAAGATACTGTATTCATTTCCCACTCAGCTATAGTGCAGAGCAATAGCACACTATTTCTGATAACACTGAGGGTTCTGTCTATGGGGAAATATAGAAATGTTCATTTCCAAATGACATCTATTGTAGTCTATGTGCTGTGTCTGAAATACCTCCAGAACAGACCTCTGGCTTGTGGGGAAGAGACCCAAAGGAGAGTTTGTGTGTTTGAAGCTCGTCTGGTTTCTTCCAGTTGTTTGTCTGGATCCATAAAAAGATGTTTCCACTCTCCATAGCTTTGTCTCACTTAACTGTCAGCGCTACATAACTCCTTTGAGGTCAGAGTTGCTTTTAAAGGGGACACTTTTGGGGTGGCTTATTGTTCATGGAGGGATAGGATGGTGGGTTCCCTGTAACTAGTGTGTGTGTGTGTGTCTTTAATGACCTTTGTAACAACACAGAACTGGCTTTTTGTTGCCGTGTTGCTACCTCTCATATGCTGCTTTGTTAGTAATTTTCCAGAGGTGGCTTTGGGAATCATAACTTATTTTAACACAAACAATTGGAAAAATGACATTATGACATTCCCATGCAACAAACACTATTCCCTAGCAAGAGGATAGTGTTACCAAATTGCTTCAGCATGAGTTCTTGCTGAGGCCAGTGGCGCCTTATTGGGCCCAAATTCAAATGCACTGAGGGTTCAAAGGCATCCTAGAGGAATATATTCCAACTGCAAGAGGGAGAGGTGGTTTAAACGTGCTTGCTGCCTCTTTTTTTTACTACATTTCTGCCATAGCAGGCAAATTCTTGTGGGGAAACACATTTTCAGCTGCATCTGAATGGATTCAGCTTTAGGATAAACCCAGAACGTAATGAAAACACCCTGAATATATTAAACAAAGGACTTTGAAGACATCAGAAATAGTGGGTGGGAGACAAGCAGATGCTGACGAGTGTTACCAATTTGCTGAAATAGGAGCTGTCCAAGAAGAGGAGGGTAATGGCTGGGTTTGTCAAATGCCTGGGAGAGTTTCTGAATCATTGCTAGCTGTGCAGGAAGTCTTCTTCACCAGAAAGCTCTTTGCTGAGTAACGCATCTGGAAGCAATGAATCTCTTTTAACAGATCTTCCTTCCCCCTCACTTGCTATGTCCAGGACTGCTTCTGTCCTGCAGGGGCAGCTCCAGTGCAGAGGATGTTTCAGCCTTTCCCTTGTTTCTGGTGCCTTGACAGTGAAAATCCCTCATTCCTGTACACCCCTGTTCCCTGTGCCGGGTGAAACCTCTGTGCCCTCTTCAGAGCCTTTCTTCTCGCGAGGACGCGGGATCACTGAAAGAGATTGCAGGGTTTGGCAAAGCCAAAATCAGACAAAGGAACAGGATTTGTTTGGCTTTTAGAATGTCAGTTTAATGGTGAGCGACCCAGAGCGCGGCGAGCAGGGCGCACGCATCGTGCGGGGCAGCAGTGGGCACCGGCGCGTGGCATGGGCAGGC
>NW_009951652.1:0-13340 GCF_000696875.1 Nestor notabilis | reverse complement strand
TTCCTGTCCCAAATAGGAATGTGCCATAGACATTTATTTCTAACACTCTATGCTCTCCACAGAGGCAGGTTGCTGTTTATCACTTAGGAGGAAAACTACCAGATTACAAACACAATTCAAATTTCTGCAGGAAAGAAACATCCTGAGCTGTTTGACTAGCACTCACAATGAATTTAATCATATTAAGGATAAGAGGTGGCACAGAAAAAATGAGTGCCTCCAAAAGAAGCACACTCATAAGGAAAGTTCCCAATGATCTAGTGGGAGCAGTTACTCTAATGAGGAAAGCTTTCATAAATCTGCCTATCAAAAACATCCCAGCTAAAAATATCTTTCAGCTCTATGCAACGTGGTTAGCTGCAATCACTACAATACATAAAGCCAGTAGGATCTAGGTATCATAGTGGAACAATGTAAATTTTCTCAGATGGTAGTGTGCAGCAGACGAAGGTTATGTGAAATTTTTGCTTGGAGAGGCTTTCTGATTATAGGAAGTTGTTCTGAAGGTTTATGAGAACATGCAGTAATGACACCTGGTTATTTGTTGTTCGGGTTTTTTACTATCTTTTCGAAAGGTGTATTCTCTATGTACCACTATGGCCTTTCAAATTTATGCTTACAAATTAAATAAATAAATAAAATTAACTTAAGGGGGTTTTAACTTTATTTAAAATTTAGCCTAGGAGACTTAGAAGCAAAGAAATTAGTCTTAAGGAAAAAGCTCTCAAGCTGGAGACCATATCATGCTTTTCCCCTTCCTCTGCAGCATTGCTCTTCAACTTGCATCTGCTGGTCCCACCATCTGTACATAAATGTACAGGTATCTAATTTCCTTTGAAACTGGACATGAGGCATTTTAATATCTTTTAAGGTCCTGTTATATGATACTATGTAGTACTTGCTGTCTGCTGTCTGCTGAAGGCAAACCAGTCTTTTCCCTGTAACTTTCTGTGGCTTGATATGCTGTTAACACAACTGCTTTCACAGTTTGCCATGCAACACTCATAAGGCAGTGACCTTTCCACTTCTTACTAGAGCTCTGCAGAGAAGACACACCAGATACTGCCTGAGGTGGCATGTTCTTTCTAGTGAAAACTTGTTTCTTCCTAGACAGGGAGAAGTAACAGTACCTGATACTGGATCTTACTGAAACAGACCTGCAAAGCAGAAGAGTATTCAAGAGGGAGAGAATGAATAATGCTGCTACAAATCTAGAAAATCATCATTTCTATTTAAAATACCAGACTTCTGGCAGTTAGCCTGCATATTATATCCAGCTGGTTGGCAGCCATTAGAACCATCTCATTTCATAACAAATCTGAAAACTTGGAAGTTTTCTTTTTAACTCAAGTCATTAAACCATCTTACTTCTGAACAAGATAGTCACCCTCCAGGTCTCCTGGATTGAAATTACATTAGCTTAGTGTATTCTCATTTAATTGCAAAAAACATGAAAAGGTCTGAGAACCTTGTTTTTGTTATCTGTGCATGATTTAATTTCAATTAGTACAAAAGCACACTACTTCAGGCCTATAAGGCAAAAATCCGTGATTTCCTATGGAAACAGGTATCAGCTTCAATTTTCCAGACTGTAATGGATATCCAAGACAGTGGGACAGTGTGATTTTAATTGCTGATGAGGCTATTTTGTGCTGGTCTGGGCAAGACTAAGTCTGTAAGCTGCCACAAGAGATGTCTACGTTTAAAGAAGATTTCAGTGTCATGAGTGTCACTGTGTGTCTCCCACAGAGCTATTCAAGATGATTACACAGCCTGAGCCCTGATTTGCCTTCTTTTTTCCCTCCCCATATTCTTCTTTCTCTTCCCCTCCTTTTGCCATCAGCATCTGCTTGGAAGCTTTCAGAAGGTAAGGGGCTGGCTCTAGCTGTGTGGAATGTTGTCAAATAACAAAGAAAGTCCTCTGTATCTAATTCAACCTGGTATGCTTCATGCTGCTCTATTTAGAAGTAGAAGTAAGCACTGCAGCTGTGAATTCTGTTTTGGAAGGTCTGGGTTTTACCTTATAATCTTAGCTACATATCATCCTTTTTACCCAAGCATCTTATTTTGCTCTCTTGGGTTACCCCAAACCTGTGTACAAAAAGTGTGACTCAGATATTTGAAGATATATTGTTTTAGCACTACCACTTACATACTAAAGTTTAGATTTGTGTTGTGACTATCACCTTCTTAAGCAAGGCCAGCTCATAATAGATAAGGTAGTTTCTGGTGCACACTGTATATAACTTAGTGCCATGCATTAAGAGTGTTCTGTTAAGTACACTGCATTTCTTTTCTGCTTTATGATTACCAGGCCAACAAAGATGTTGCAGTGTTGCATATGTCTTCACCATACTTTCTTTTGATAATTCTATCCTTGAGGATAGCATTTGGCTGGAAAAAAGTAGGAAGAAATTAAAAGTCAGGGAACAAAAAAATCCCCAGATAATGCAGAACGCTAATGTTTTGCAAAATTTTGCAACATAGCCCATTCTGGACAAGTATATTTCAACTTAGTTGAGCAGCAAAATATAAAACAAGGATCTAACATTTTCCTTCTGAATCTGGGCTTAATTATCAGCATGGTGACATACAAGTATATTTTTTTTAAATGTTCAAGACATCCTATTGGCTCATTAAATTCACCAAATATCACATACATTTTTGCAACTGAAGCTAGTGATTTGTTCATAAGAAGTCAAGGTCTTCATCAGCTGAGACAACAAAGACAGGAAATCTTCATGCATCTTTATGTTATACCAAGTAGTAAACGCTTTTAAATTATTAATTATTTGTCGTTGAAAGTAAACAGTCTTTACCACAGTATTGTAGAATATTTCCCAGTTCTCTTTGTCTAGGAGCATAAATATATTTGGTATGAACTTTGTGATTACATTTGTTCATTAAAAAATAATCTTCTAACTTTTAAGAAACAAATTTTGACACATTTTAAGGATTATAACTTCTAGCATTCATAAAAAGTTATGTGCTTTCCAAAAAACCTCATCTGTCATTTAAGTGGTCTTTATTTTCCATTTTAATTGCTTAATTAAGGCAACACTTTACAATATTCTAGAGCAGTGTGACATATCTGTTTGAAATGAGCATGAGTTCATTGCATTGCAGTGAGTCATCTGTGACTGCTCATGTAACTGCCTTTTCTGGCCTTCAGCTAACCTCTTCCCTCTCCTTTAGAGCTGTTTTATAGAATGCCATGTCTTTCCTGGAATGTCCTCTTCTACTGGGTGTTGAAGGTTAGCTTTAACAGTGTGACTGTACTGTGTTTTAGGAAGCCCCGAGTGCCACTGGAAGATGATACTACCATAAGGCCCAATTACTGTCCACTCCCACCTATGTTCTCCCCACCTCTGTAATGAAACTGGGAGTTTAGCCCAGGCCCAGGTTCATAACTTGATAACTAAGCTTCTCTAGCTTCCTCTCTTCTCCATGGACGGTCATAGCATATGACCATGGCAGGTATAGCTGTAATGTACAGGCAAGTCTTTGGAGGAAAGGAAGGTTAAGAGGCTGTGACTGCATATCTGTCAGAAGCTCTTCTCCAGAAGTTGGTAGGATGCCTCCTAAACATTCAGGCTGAGGAGCTAAGGGAGTAAATGGAGGAGGTCTTCTGAGCAATGCTGGTAACAAACAACTCCCCACTGGGTGATTAAACCCAAACAGTTCACATAGTCCTGCCTTGGATCGCCCTGCTAGAAAGTAAGGCAGGATAAAAACAGTTTTCTCATTTCAAGAGTGTGAAGCTACAAGGTTTTCACCCCCTTTTCACCTAAAGAAAGGGTTTGTGAATCCCTAATTTTCCGAAAGAGTCAGTAAGTGCCAGAAGAAACTGGCCCTGGGGATTTGAAAACTTTGCTGTACTTTTGATCTCATGTAATCTCCCCTTCCTTTTTTTTTTGATGTAGGAGAAGAGCAATTCCAAACCAGATTTTATCTTGAACAAGGAATAGAAACTTCATTCTGAAAATGTCCATTATGTGTTGTTTTGGCCATATAAACACTTTTCCTCAAATTTACATTTATTTCAAATTGGAAGTTCCATTGATTTTTCTCTCACAAGAAGTTTTAATTGTTATGAACTGGTTTACAAAGTGTCTAGACATCTTGTTTTTTATTTGTTTGTTCTGTTAGTCTAGATATCCTTTCCTTGGAAATCCTTCATTACTGACCTCATTTTTCTTATCCTTTCTCTTTTTTGCCCACTTTCTTCTTCTTAGTCAATGGGTCTTCAAATTCTAAAAATCTCTGTAAATATTTTGAAACAGTGATGGTGCCTTGGTATGTCTTGTTTTAAATGACAAGATTAGTATATTTGCTTCAGGAAAGCAGTTTAAACTAAAAAAAACCCCAGCCATAATTTTACAAAACACTCCAAATGGAACTTTTTTTTTTAATCAGTCTGAGCTTTTTCAGATGTTCCTTTAGTATAAAACTGTAAGACTTAGGCTGTGCGTGCATATTGGCAGAGGACAATATTCTGACTCATTTCCCATAAAGTTTCATATGCAATATAGTCACACATGAATAAAATAACTGTACTGGTCCCCTGAGTATTGTTATTATATTAATTTACCTGCATGCTGAATTCAGAGCAACATAAAAGCCAATGATGTTGGAAGAAAGAATAATCAAGCTATTTTTGCTGTGGGCCATCAAATTATTTTTCTTTTTGTATTTCTTAATAGAATTATCTTCTATAATATTCTATAACATCTAGTTTTATGATACAGTCATGTGTCAGTGTCTTCATTAGAAATCATGTACTGGCAAAAGGATCAAGAAGTTTTAGACTTTTTGCAGTAAAGCTTGGTCAGGAAAAATGGACAGGATGAATCACAGTCGCTTTCAAGTTTCTCCTCCAAATATACTCTTGTACAAAAGGAGCATTTGTTTTGTAACAGGAGGGCAAGAGGTTCAAAGCAATATACAGTGCAAATCATAGAATATCACATAAATCCACAGTGAGAACATAAGATAATGGACTGAATAATACCAATGGCCTAATCTGAAACCTGTTAAAGTCTGTACTTGTTAGAAAACTGTACCAATAATCGATCAGCATAGAGCAGAGGTGTCAGGATTATATGAGTATACACATTTAAGTCAATGCAGAGTTTTGTTAATAATCAATAGCTTTCCATAGCCTTAAATCCCATACCTGCTTTATGGACTTTGACCTTTGACTAGAAAAAGTGCAACTAGGGTTACTAAATTTGGAAAGGGGTCATGATTTATTCAGGGAGAGAGCACAATGTTCAAGGATTAGTCTAAACATGATCTATATATATCAACTCTCTGGGCATAGTAGGGGTTTAGAAATGTCCACTGATTTGTTATAAAAAAAAAGAGGAACACTCAGGAGTGGGGGAAGGTTTTTTTCTTTTTAAAAAAATGTTGAGATTGTTAATAACAAAGCTTCAGTTATCCAGCACTGTATTACTGAACCTCTTGACCTTTTCTCCTGATGTTCTAACCCTTCCTCTGTCTCCAAATTAAGCAGGAGGGAGAGACCATCTTTCATTGCATAATAGAAAACAACATAAATGCAGATTGCCATAAAGCTGTTTCTCTTTGCCCCTTTCCTTTTCTTCACCCTGGTTTTAAACTGCAAGCAGTGCCAAAATGGTTTAATTATACAGATAGTGAAACTATCCATATCAAACTACTTAGCAATTGAACATGCACTTACCTCATGCTGTATATTCATCAAACTTAAGAGGTTACCAGCTACCCTTTAATAAAACATACCTATCGGACGGACAACATCACAGACATACGGAACTGAGTGGAGGAAAAAAATACTCTGAGGGGCAGAGTCCTCTTTGCAAGCTTTTAAATAAATATGTCACCCTCAGTTAAAACCTGTTCAACACACGCATTGAGATTGAGATCACTGAAACCTTTTTAACAGTGATATGTTATTTTGTGGCAGAGGTAACTGTACTTTTCCATATACTGAACTGACACTGAAGCCATACTTCCCATGTGAGTGCCTTATTGTATAACCCCAGCATCCTCTCTTCTACCTGGTTTCCTCTATATTGGCTCCCCTACAACCTTTATCACCACAGTATTTGAGTACCATTCACCAGTGCATTAAGCACCGTAACTGCCATCTGTTGTATATTTGTCCTCTGGTCCTGTCTGTAGGGAGTGTAATGTGCTCAGTCAAGTGCCTTGTTTTGGTAGGATTATTGTTGGGACAGATTTTTATAAATGCGTAAAAATAGGCAGAAATGTGCCTTGACCTTAGAGCAGAAGGTGAAGTTGTCAGTGATGTTTTAAGTTCACAGTTCATGGAAGAGTTTATCCCTCAGACTGGACCAGCCCTTGAGACAATTTTTTCCTGAGAAAGGAAACTCTCCACTTGTAGAAGGTACTGTTGGGCCTTTCAAATCTTGGTAGGTATTTTATATAACCTGGACCCAGACCAAAAGGCTCTTCAAAGAAAAGATTCAGGACCCTGAATTTTATTTAGATGCTCTTGAAATCTTCCAGCACATCTTTGCAGTGCTCCTTGTAACTTTTGTTCCTGAAGAGACAGTTTGTATTCTTGGCCCTTTCTTCCATCCCAGATCAGTGCTGCAGCTGCATTTGCCAATCTGTCAGGATACGTTTCAATGCTGCTTCAACAGCAAAGGCATTGCTTTTGTCTGCAGGCTATCAGCCAGGCCTTTCTGGGAAAACATTGCATATTGCTTTCATACTTTTCTGGAAACCTGCTCCAGCACTTTTTAAAAACTTGTCTCAGTTCTTGCCCAGCTTCCTGTTGGCCATCTTTGATTCCTGAAAATGCTGTAATTACTCATTTCATTTTCCTTTGAGAGGAGAAATTCAGAAACTCTAGATGGTTTTGAGAGATAGGTAGCTCTTCAATCCAATTTTGTTTGTGAATTTCATTGTTTTTCTCTGTGTTCTGTGTTTCTTTACATGGTATTTTTGTAGCTTTTTGTAGCATAGACAGATATGCAGGCAGCTGAAATTCTGCTTTTGCCATAAAGAAATTCAGTGACCTGGAAAGACCTAGATAGTGCAAGAACTTAGACAAGTTAGTTGTAGGGTTGGTTTTTCCATGTATTTGTCACAAAACCAAGGGTAGTGCTGTTTCCTTCAGCAGCCTGATACTAAAGCACCTCCTATAACAAATAGCTTTAAAGTGGCACAATTGATTTTAGTCTGATAAGTAATGGGTGAATGAATTAGGTGATAAAATAAAAGTATATGTCCAGAGGTACCTCCAAGTTGCAAGGCTTGCTGTTAGATCCATAATGCTGGAAGACAAGTGCAGCACATTCTATTACTGTTTTCAAAAAAGTAGAAGAATTATGAAGAATTAACAGAGGGGTTTATTGATATACCTGGAAGTAGTATAGAGAAGACTCTCTAGTGGGTTATCAGTAACAATAACACTTACTGCTAGCTTTATCTCTGCTCAGTTATGCAGGTTTCTCTAAGGATATGGTTCTAAAACCCATTTATTGAAACCTGGCAATACAACCAGAATGACTTTGGCCTAAGCTTTTAATTGAACTGGTAAATCTTGGAATATAAAGTCTCCATTGCAACTGGTACTATTGGTAAACTGATCCCTGCTTCACAAGAAGTGCATTGCTACCTTGGTAGCAATGTTTTGGTTATTTTCCTCCTTATATAAGTAAGAACAGTAAGATAGTAAAGTCATGTAAGAGCAGCAATGTACAGGAATCCTACACTAAGCTTTTTTTTAGATCATGTTCATCTTTTTTTACAGTTTTATTTTATTCTAGCTTATATATTAATGTATTGCTATGTGAAAAGGTTTTTTTTTTAACGAAAGTGTCCAATTAAATCTCCTTTTCAGGTAATGCAGAGTTTTCCAGACTGTAGTTTAGAGATCATAGCTATTAATTTCCTCGTGACCCAGTGTCTCAGGAGTGCTCGTAGGAAGAGCTGTAGCTCTTTAAGCCTGTTTCAGTAAAGTGTCTGTAGTCCGCAGGACATGGTTGGTGGCCTGCATGATTCATACAAAGCAACAATAGATGTAAAGGCTCTGCTCTGAGTGGAGGTTGACTGGGTGGCCTCATCAACTCTAAACAACATTTAGAGTTTAGTTTCACAGTGGTCCGCAAGACATGACAAAAATTGACAAGGTCCACTGATTCAAATGTTTCAGAGCAATGCATTAAAACATTATTAAAAATGCAGCCCTGTCTGATAGTGCTATGAGGGTCTGGGACAGTGAGGGTCTGGATGCATACACGTATGATTTCTCACAAAAGTTCATTATTAGTATTTATATTACACAGAGCCTGTGCTGGAAGGGCAAGGGTGCTGGGGAGCTGTGTACTTAATGTGAATGATAAACCTGTACTATGACCTGTCTTTGCAGTGTTGTACTGGCTGGAGAGATTTATGATGCACGAAGTGCAAATTGATGGCTGTTCTGGAGGATATGTGATCTGGAAATGCCAGGTTCAGCCTAGTGCAGAATTAAAGAGCTGCTTTTCTGGCAACTAGATTTGGAATTAATTGCCACAGACTCCAGAGAAAAAGGGTTAGTGGCAAAGGAACTGGTTAGGCTGTAAATTTAGTCAGTGAACTAGTAATCTGTAACTAAGAGATGCTTTATCCAGCTGGTGGCATGGTCTCAATATCAGATAGCTATTTAGTCACTGCTGAGAAACAGAGGACATGTTTAGTGGGACTTCTTAAAAAATATCCTTACTATAGGAAATAAACAGGAACGAAGAGCTTCTTAAGATGTTTTAAATGGAAAGAGGTGCTGTCCATAGACTAAATAAAAATAAATATAAATAATATTCATAAAAGAAAGAGGAACACCAAATATGAGGCATGACCTCATGGCAGTTTACAAGTTCCTCAAGGAGGGCTGCATAGAAAGAGGTGCTGATCTCTCTCCAGTGATTGCAACAGGATGGAGTTGGATTCAGTGGTCCTCATGCATCCCTTCCAACTTGAGATATTCAGAGATTCAGTGATATGCGTTTTCCAAGTGCAAAAATACAGAAATGTAATAGTAATCTTGGATGGGTTGATTAGTCAGGCAAGTCTGACTGCTGAAAACACGTATGAGGACAAAAAACATTACATGGGAAAGTACAAACAATAAAGTTGTGGGAGGTACAGAAAACAAGCAAAGAAGGGTAAAGTTCTTTCTGGTTTTATGAAAAACAGAAAAAAAATCTTTGAGATGGGTGGTTGAACAGCTGACTGGTGGAAACAGAAAGTTCTAGTTTTGTGGAGCACTGAACTTTGTTACAGTTTACTGGGAACTGAGGCCACTGTCTACAACAGGCTGTATCTTATTGATAGGGAGGTAATTTTCTCAGCTGGATACCAGCTTGAATAAGTAGGAGGAGAAGCAGCAACATGAACAAGTGCTATAAGGACAGCAAAGGCAGTACCCATTTAAACTCAGTGTGTCATAAACAAAGTGGTCTGATGTAACAAGGAACGTGAAGGCAAGGCATTTTTCACTAAATCATTTACCAATGCTACAAGACTGACTAATGAGCTAGGGGAACTGGTAATTCTTATTGATGAGAAGAAATTCGACTTAACTGGCATTACTGAAACCTGGTGGGTGGATCTGTGTGACTAGAATGTTAAAATTTCTATCTGTAATCTGTTTAGGAAGTAGTGAGAAAATTAAATTCTATATTAAAGATACCATTGATAACTCAGAACTACAACATCTTGAATGCATATGCATCAATGTACTATTTCAAATGCTCGGGAGGAAGTACACTGGGGGTCTGTAATATAGATCTGTGCCAGAGGATTGGGCAAACGCTTGTGTTTGCATTTACTTTGGTAATATATGAAAGGAAAAACTACCTGAAAGGACTCCAGTCTAAAAGGTGTAGATAGATGATTACAGGCAGTGCTGCAAAATATCATTAGGGTCCTAAAAAATTATAAAAAGAAAATTTTCTGGTAGAAAGGTGTCTACCCTCCTGTACTTTGCTTCAAGCTTCATTACAGTAAACAAAAATGAAGTTGTAACTGGACTGGAAAGTCAGTGCTTTGTGATAGACCTGGTAGCATTCAGTATGGGTAAATGAAGGACAGACCCATGTGGGAGTATATCATGTGTCAAATGTCCAAATTCAGGGAAAACAATGAGTGAAACTGAATGTAATTGATTAAGAAGAAAGAAAAAGGCTTTCAGGAAAAAATATTTTTTTTAAAAATCAGATTCCTGGAGGTACAAAAAGTTCTAACTTCACAGTCGAGAAAAGGAATATTTAAAAGTATAAGCTTAGATGTGGATCAGTGAGAAACAAAATCAGCTGGAATAAATAACCAATATGTTACAAATAGAAAGTGGGTCTGGAGCCCAGACCAGAAATTTTATTACGGATAGGAGAATTAGAACTGGAAATGATGACAATTAGAACTGGAAATGATGACAATTCAGTACAGGATTTTCTAAATCTTCAATTTCTGAATACTTTCATGTTTAATAACATTGATGACCAAATCATTATCCATGAATTCATGTTAACAAGCAGTACTGTGGTCATGTCTGGGATTCTTATCTTCATGTTCTTTAGGACCCTTAGTAATGAATCCAAGCCTGGTTGTGTTATGCGTTATATAAACATGTAACAAAAAGTTACACCTGAAGGCAATGAAGCCTGGACAGGTATAGCAATGCAGTTCAGAAATATGTGAATCTTTATGCATACGGTGAAAACTATATGTCTCTGGGTCACCATTTCTTTATCACCAGAGGACTACTAATACAGATCTGAGAATACTTTGAAGGAATTTCCTACTAATTTCTTTGATGATGCTTATTTAACATAATCATAGAATATGTCACCTTTTGTTGTCTGTTTTTGTCCCAGATGGTTCTCATTTTTAAGAAAATTAATGCCAAATTATACATCAAAAAAGTGACAAACTGTAATTTAATATAAATAATCTGACAAGTCAGGTAACACCACCTTTGAATGCAGCAGCTCACGTTATACTCTCAAATCATCATGAACTCAAACCTTTGAAAAATATTGTAAGTGTTAAATATTTTTTCTCAAACCAGTTTCTTCCCTTATATTTTTCATTCATACTAAGTAGACAGATGCTTCAAGTTAGACATATCCACCAGACAGTTTTGCCTGCACAGAAGCAAATAGTTTTGCCTTCTCAGAAAACATATTAACTGCAGTTGAGACAGAAATGAGAAACACTGTATGAGACATGTCTTTTGGGCTCTTTACCAGCCAATTTTTAAGGTCTTTGAGCTTGACATTCATTACAAAGGAGCAATCTGCTTGGACCCTGGCTGCCTTACTCAGGGGAGTCCAAAGCCTTCATGAGATGGATGGTGGAGAGCCTACTTTTGCAGCAGTGCCCAGTTTTGGTGGATTCTTCCCCTAGCTGTTCTTAAAGTCATGCATTGGACACTTAAGAAGGAGCTATTTTGCAGAGGCCAGAAAATTGTTTTCTTTGCTTTTTCTTCCTCTCTCAAATATGCTTATCACTAGATATCTAGAACCTCTATCATGGGACAGACTCTGCATTATTAGATGTGGTTGCAGATGAACACCTCCTACACTGTAAAGAGCAATACAATACAGCTAAACCCAGGATCTGGTCCAATGTTCTGTAGCTAATGCGTAAAAAATAATGCAAACAAACATGAAAGCCCCTTGGCACTGTATCAGGTGAATTCACCAGGCAGCCTGTTTCAGTGCTCAAAAGGACAGTTTGGAACGTGGTTTTGTTCTACTTTTTTCTCTTTCTTTTCTTTTTCTTTCCTCTCCTCTTGCTGTTATCACTTTGTTAAAATATTGCCAGGCTAAAAGAGAAAGCTCGGGATAGATGTTAGCAGAGGGGAAGGGGATAATAACTTGACAGATTTTTTTAAAGGCAGAATCTTTTTATTTTCAGCCGAACATGACACTCCAATTTAAATGATTTTTGCTGTCTGTATTCTTTTTGACTATGCTATCATGGCCAGAATTTAAAACATGTACATTTTAATGCCTATAGCAAGAGAAACTCTGTGAAAAAAAGAACCTGTAAAACCTCCTGGGTCCCATTGGAGGTCAGTAGTAACCCAGGGTGCTTAAACTCTCCAGGATCAGGCCCTGTATGAATCATATTAGGTTTTCCATAACAATGTTAATTCATTCTCTCAGACCTCAACAAATGACTTTCTGCTTTTCAGTCACAAAACGATCAAAGTGAGAGGAATAAATGTCAGAAGTAGGACTGGTGGGATTTTTGCATACTGTCACCCAACACAGTCAGGCTAAGCAAATTAAAGAACCAGTATTTCTGCAGGCAAGCTCCTTGCTTTCTGCAGATGCTGACAGAGCTACACAGTTTCACTGCTGCTGGCACCTTGGTCTCAAGCTTCAAAAGAAACCTAGTGTTAAAGGGCTACCATAAAACCTGCTGTATCTAGTGGAGCAGGTGGTAATGTTTCCATCTGAATGAGCAGGTTAAAATGTTTTCCACCAGAAAATGGTGACTGGGCCTGGTCTGGGTTTGGTGATGCTCACATGTTCCTGGACAACACAAGGATGCTGCCAGGCTCCCTGATGGCTGTGTCTTAGCTCTGAGTGCCCAGAGAGACACAGAGACTGTTTCAGAGCCAGGGAGGCTGTCACCCCAGGGTGCTGAGAGGAAAGCAGGATTTGAGAAGCTCTGAATAGGTGTATCCCATGCAAACTGCTGCCAAGTGCTAGAACTGCTATGCCTCCACAGTCCTTTAAGTACTAAACAAAATGATGGCATCGTCTTGAGTCAGTCAATTTGTGTTCAGTTCAAAGAAAATCTTTACAGAAAGAAGTGAGAACATACTGCTATTTCTTTTATAAACACATAACTTTTGCTCTTTCTTGGGTATGCTTTCCTTTGAGAACACAGTAAGTTTAGTGCTAGAGGGACTGCAAGTGAAAGCACAGTGATGGCATTTCAGTCCCGACATCTGCAAGGGTAGAAGGTAGGCTTGTTGGGTTCACTAAACTAGCAGTATTGCAATGTTAATATTAATGTCTCATACCATAACTTTTACTCATTGATGTAGCAGGACTTTTGAGGAAGACAAAACACAAATAAAAACAGAAAGGGCAGAAATATGCCATCGGCATAAGGTGAATTGTAGGTGTGTGTAGGAAATTGTACATTGTCACTTCAGTTCAACTTCAGTGCCTGCTCATTGGCATGTCCAAGTGGAGATCAGTGATGAATGGTGTTCCTCAGGGATCAGTATTGGGACCAGCAGTGTTCAACATCTCTGTCAGCAAAATGGACAGTGTGATTGAGTGCGCTATTGGCAAGTTTGCCAATGACACAAAGCTGTGTGG
>NW_009951651.1:0-9284 GCF_000696875.1 Nestor notabilis | reverse complement strand
TTCCCCTTAGTGAAACCATGCTGGCTGTATGAGGTTGACAGAATTGAATCATGTCATACATAATCTGTCACTTAAGCCATCTTACTGCCAGAGAAATTGTACTGCATCACTTGCCTTCTAACTCTAAAAATGGTCCAGAACTACAGCAAATTACAGATCAGAAATGTGGTATGTGAACCAGACAGATGGACAGAATAGAATTAACAGACATACATTAATAAGTCACTGGGAAGAATTATTGTGGCTTTTGCTTTTCAGGGAACTCCTGCTTCATGACCACAGAGAAATCAATAAATACATAAAAAGAAGAAATGCAGGGAATATATTTTACTTCTATTTTCAAAAAGCATAAAAGACACCTTTAATGTGTGTCATAAAAGACACACATTAAAAATGTTAAGCAGCCAGGGCATAACAAAGGAGGCATTTAGAAGAGTAATTGTAGGATCCTACAGCAGCTGCAACCTTATATGTGATGGAGCTTTTAAGCCATGGTCCCATTTCTACTCAAGGGCAATAGAGCTTACTGGTCCTTGGTCTCGGCAGCATTTATTATTGGAACTGTTTTTATGTGAAGATACTTGTAGGCTCCCTAGGATAACTCTTGCATCCTGTTATACTTACAAGATACTTGACTCAAAGGTAGCTTCATGCTTTACAAATATCAAGAACATCTGTATTGGAAAGGAATGTGTCATTTTTCAGATGCTTTATGGCATTCATACTTATATAATGCAAGCTTGAATACAACCTTTCAGTGAAAGATTTCTTGGTATTTGGTTCTCCAGTATGATTCATACCTGATGCTTGGTTTTAAGGGAGCTTATTTCCTGAGTGAAATTATCTTCTAATTCCTTTAATTTTTCATTATAGTACATGTCCTTGAGACTTAGCTGGTAATAATTTTCTGTCTGTAGCTCTTTCACACGAATCTGCAGGTCCAGCATTGCCTGACTCTGTTAGAACATGGATAAGAAGATAGCATTAACAGAGAGATTATCTGCCTTTAGCAACAGCTTGTTAAGGATATTTTATTTACATGCATGTATTTATGAAAGACAGCATTTGGAGAGAATTTACAGACAGACCAACCAAGAAGACATTCCAGAAGTAAGGTTCCTTTGTTTTCTTACAAGATGGTTTATAGAAATGCAGCTTCTGACTTCTCTACTCAATTAAAAATCCTTTCAAGAGATTCAGAAAAGTATTAGAGAAAAGTCTAAACCTTTCTCCACACTCACTGTTCATACAACGCAGTCTGCATGTTAACAGGCAGCTGCAGCTACTTGCCGTAACCTCTTTTATGACAAAAGGCATGCAAGCCCTCTTAAGCAGAAGGCCATATAGGAACAGCTAGTCAGAAACATGCAAATGTAATTCATAAGCTGTACACTAGGAATTCTATGTTTCATGTTCATAAGTTGCTCTACCTACCTTTTCTTTTATATCTGACCTCATGACCAACACTTCCTCAGCATACTCAACTTCCTTCTGCCATTTCACTATCCCACCTCCTTTCTCATATACTTTCCAGATAAATATAGAGCCATCCTCTGAGGCAGTCAACAGAAATTGGTCATCATTTGTTATGGACATCTTAGAAGGAAAAGACAACAAAATAATAGCAGAGACAAGGAAGTATAGAGACATTACTCCAAATTTTATTCCCCACCCATCTACTCCCTGTCATTTCTACCACAATTCTATGATTCTATGATAACTTTATCTTCCTCTTTCCAGAAAGACCTATATTTTAAAGTTTGCCATCAGAGAAATGCCATGTTATGTATCCTGGTGCAAGCCACTTTTTAGCCAACAACAGCTTATCCAGTGACATCTATTTCTAGAGAGAGGACTTCTATGAATGCTGTAATATTCGTTCTTCATGTGGAGGCTCAACCTCAGTTTTAACAGTTTTATTATGCTATGAAATGGGAAGGAGAATCAGTGCTAAAGGAGACATGTGCAGCCTGTAGTGCAGGGAAAAGAAAGTACTTTATGTTACCTTTGTAACAGCACTTGCATGGGCCTGATACTCATTGAAATCCATTGTCAAAGGTAGTGGGTACTTCATAGCTCGAATTGTCCCCAGAGATGTACCAACAAATACCATGTGCCCAGAATGAGAAATAGCTACTGCAGTATAAACAACACCAAAAGCAGGAACTTCATGCTGGATCTAAAAAAAAAATAAAGACAAACAAAAACACCCCACAAAAGCCTCACATCACATTAAGTTCCCCAATACTATTTGATTGCCTATTGCATGAACATGTGTCATACCTCTGTCTGCAGCAAATAATGCAGTTAAAAGAATCTACATTCCTATAGGAGTAGAGCCATAACAATCATTAGTATTAAGCTTTACAGATACTCACTCTTAAAATTTCAAGCCAAGTTCTACACATTGATCACTTCTGAAAGATGTAATGGTTATCAAACACAATTTGCTACTTTCCTGGACCAAAAAAAAAAGGAAATGCACATAGCCTACAGTAGGAGATGCAATATACTAAGATTTCAGCAAAACTGTAGGTTCAAGATTGCCAAGTTAGTTTGTTATCGGGATTAGTAGATTTCTAGGTAAATTGGAGTAAAGTTATAAAAATACAAAATTACATCAAAATCTCAGGTTTCATGGTAAAAGACATAAGAACACATGAAAAGTGTCGGTAAATATTTCAGCTCTCAAAACCAGATTGATTACTACTTGGATGATAACCATTTACTTATGGATGATAAGAAAACCAAAGCACTACTACCCTCTCCCAAAAAACTTAGCAAAATCCCAGAGTCCTTGTTAGCTCACCGAAGACTCTGAAATTTCTTTGAGAGTTTGGTCAGATCCAACAGCAAGGATGACTTTGGCATCAGAAGACAGGTCAATGCTGCTGTACCTGCAGGACTTGAGCACACACTCTGTCTCCCTTTTACCTGTCAACAAGTTCCACTCATACACAGCACCATGTGTGTCACAGGAGATAAATTTAGCATCATCTGCACTCCACTTAACTGAACGTATCTGGCAAAAGCAAAACATCAAAGAGCCTGATATGTAGGTTACAGACACACAGCATGGAGTCATTTTACTGGTAAATCCATGTCAACTTCGGAATCATACTTCCAAGTCTTACTTAAAAACCCTTAGATGTTTCACAACTAATTATATTTAAACAAAAAAAAAAAAAAATAAAAAAAAGAATCTGGAACAACTACTTTATGAACAGACTGTCAGGAAAAAGCTCATTTCAATAATGAGTAGTACATTTTATTTTTATAATTTATTACCGGGATATTTTTCCTGGTTCAGTTATCTGACGATCATTCACTTTCAATTTAAGAACAGACTCTTTAGATGTACCTAATACAATCCACACATTGACTTGTGACCAAAGAAAATTGACTTTTGTATTTCTAATTTTACTTTTTGGGCCCATTTCTGATCCAAAATTCTACTTTACCTTCCCAAAATGCATCTTTGAATGAACTAGTTGGTACTAGTTCATGCTTTAATGAGTTGTATTGCGTAGGATTTGTTTACTAACCTTCCCACTATGTCCTTTCAGATTATTAATATTCTCAAAGGTGATGCTGGAATAAATTTCAATCACATTTCCATTAACTGCAGCAAAAAGATGTCCTCTGTTACTGAATGAGCACTGCAAAAAGAACATAACCACTCATTACTGTAGATGCAGTGGATAAAAACATTCATGCATTGAATTCCAATGACATCATCTAAAATCAGAACGTTACACAGAAAGAAAACTCGATGACATAATTAGCCTCTTACTGCTTTCTTAATTGGTACTTTGCCTGGTAAAATTCAGTCCTTGAGCATTTCTCAGCAAACTACCCCTTCTACTGCTTCCTAGGTGCACATTACACATCAGCCTCCAGGCTTATTTTTCAAGTCAAACTCCTTTTCTCTATGGTTTGATATCCTAAATCCTACTAGGATCTACTAGAGAGGTTTCTGTCTTCTGTCATGTTTTTCGCCATTCTGCTTCTTATAACTCCTCTATTTCATTTTTGCATCACTCCTTACCTCTCTACACTTTATCACAGCAAGCTCCTTGAAAACATGCATGTCCTCATACAGTAGACTTATAAATCGTAGTTTGTCAGAAAATCCAACCAAACAGAAAAGGCCAGTGGGATGAAGTGATACTGCATATGCTTCCACCCAGTATTCCTTATACAGCTCCAACGTGCTGAAAGAGAAAACCTCTGCGCAGTATGGAATAGCACAAACTCCCTGTGCATGCAGAACGGGACATTATCTGGCCCAGCAAGGACACCTGCAGCTACAATCTGACTCTGCCTTGTCCTTGAGGAAATGTGCTGTCATTCAGTTAAGTCATGATCACACAGATGTTACAGAAAATAAAGGCACATCTGAACTTTCTGGTTCACAGAGAAGGTGTAGAAGGTGCAAGAGCAAATCCTTGTTTACTGTAATATGATGATGAAGGTAAATGAACCGCTAACTGCAAACCTACACAAATATCTCTTCTGAGATTTGTTTTTCTCCCCCTCTCCTTCTACAGAACCTTAAAAGCTGGAGTCATTTTGCTTAAGAACTATGGCTATGAAGCAGGACAGCAGTAACTTAAAGCAAAGCTGAATGAAACATTCCTGAAGATTTTTGTCTCAATACACGTGAGAAGTCTGACACAAAAATGGCTTAATAAAAAAGGCTTTAGAGTCTTCTAGCACTGGTTTTAAAGGCACTGCATATTCAAACACCCCAAATAATGTCAGTTAGCCCATTTACAATCCCACGCCACACAAGAATTCTACCAAAACAACACTCTCATTCATAGGAGATTGCTGCTGTTGCCTGCCAAATACAATAAACAAAAAAGCAAAAGGTAGTATCAAACACAAACAACTCTTTACTTTGTCTGGTAATTCCAGATGCGGACAGATCTATCCAGGGAACAAGTGGCAAGAATGGATTTCCAAACACAGATGTCCAGACCAGTGATGGAAGCAGAATGCAATGGGAAAGTCAAATATTTAAAATAAGCAATCCTCTCCTGAGAAGCAATGAGAACATACAAAATTCACAAATATTTCACTACAAGCCGTAAGTCAGGTAAGAAATCTATCATTGCTCTTTGCATGCAGTAGTCAAACAGATCTGAGGAAACCACGCTCCTTTCAGTGCACGGGTCTGAACATAATATTAAAAACATAACAACGTTATAATCAGTTTTAACTTTATAATTAATAATCAAGAAAAGCGATGGGGGAAAGATACAGGCTCCACAGTCCTCATACACTAGTGAAAGCAGAACGTAGGTGCCCAAAGAAATGCAAGTTAGATAAATAAATAAAACTGGACCTGCCAAGAATTCATTTAAGGGCTTCTGGTCAGACATACATTTAAAAACAATCAAGTGCTGAGTGATAAGCAGCTTAACCAAGATGTTTAGCTAGTACATCCTGAAGTGAAGCATCAATAAAATTTTAGGCTACGTGCAGAAAAAGGACCCATAACTACAAACCCCCCTTCCTGTAAAGATCTTTCTATATGCCTGTACACAGGTGAGGTATTTAACTCCAAGCCAGCCTATTTAATGATAATACATTTATCTCCTGTCTTTTTATTATTTAATTCCCTCAGAGTAGGGAATGTTTCTCATTATGTTTCTCCTTCACAAAGAGGTTTCACTTCTAACTAGGACTTCGATGACTATTATTTTAGAGCCACATGAGATTCCCATGGCTGTCCCAGCTTCATTATTGCTTTAAAGATTCTGCATGTTACAGTGGAGCATAAACTATTAAGTTAAAAATCTCTCTCTTAAAGCCTTACTTAACTAGTTCAACACTTACTTAACTAGTTCAGCACCCTTAAACAGACTTAACAGTGTCCTCTCTCATTCTGCTGAATAACACCAGGTATTCATACGGAGGGATGGTTGAGCAAGGGGCTACTGAAATATAGCTCTCAGAGAAGCACGCAGAACTCTTCATATCATGAGCTTTAAGGGTTCAGATGCTATTTGATGCTATTTATGAGAATGCATCATAGAAAGTGACATAGAAAGTGGCCTGTGCCATTACAATATCCCTTACTGGACATGAGGGCTGTGGAATGTGATAGGATTGCACTCACCTTCATGAAATCAGTGGTGAGCATAGAAAACATGTAAAGCTGATTCTTATGTGTGTTAACAACCATCGTTTCCTCGGAGGGGCTGAAGCATATACATATAATGTCCTGTCTGCCTGACTTGTTTGGATCACTGCTGAACTGGTCCTTAGGAAGCTGCACAAGAAATGCATCCCATGGGATATTCCAGGTCTCCACGTTTTAGCAGTAGGCACGCACACACACACAAACAAACTTTTGCTGTGATGCTACTCCAATAAGCATATACTTACAGTGAAAAAACTTAGATATTTAATAGTACCTAACTACTGCAAGGCAGGGAACAGAGGACAAGATAATCTAACTGCATCTATCTACAGCATTACAGCTGAAAAAAGTATTAGAGGACATTTCAGCAGTAAACTTTAGCACTGCCTTAAACAAAACTGAAGATGGTAGCAGAAAAACATTGAGAAAAAAACTAGCAAGTGTCAGAATGAAAACTGCCTGAAAATTGTGATCTCAGAGTAACAGTTCTTTGCAGTGTATCATTCAGGTTGATAACAGCCTTATTACAGGGTCTCATGCATAGGGAAGATCTGACCTCTTAGGTCCAGAGTATGAAGGCTTAAGCAGGTCATCAGAGCTAAATGATCTTATCCAGAGACTGCAATAAGTCAATGCATACAGTTCACTATAGAACAGTTAGAAATCTTACTGGATTACTTAACAGTGCAAAAGTCTCATAAATACCTTAGGGGACAAAACCTTTGCCTTGGAAAAAACCTAAACAGACCACTTCTTCAAAATTGATGTAGAGTACTTCTTAGCTCCAACAGTCTCCATAAATAAAAGTTTCTTAAAGGCTTCCTGATGTCTAGCAGCCTCAAAGCACATTTTACATGTGGGAACATGCAAAGCTACTTTACAAAAGTCATCTGTCACTTACTTTCAATGTAACCTCTGGCAACTCCCTTCCTTTCAACCAGGAGAGTTAGCTAATGCTTAAAATATAATTTTGAAATGTGCTAAAAATTACTATAAATAACTGAACTGGAAATATCCCTCTACCCCTCCCCTCTAAACAGGCCTCTGCTGCATAATTGCCCTGAAAAGTTTTTTTTCTCCCTACCCAGATTTCTCGACTCTCCTCGTAGAGTTCCTTTCCCCTGCTCTTCTCAAACAGCAGAACAATTCCTGGGCTAGATGAACATGCAAATCCTTTGGAATAAGCTGCAATTGCAGATATTTGAGGCAAAGAATCCTGTTGTGAACCATCATTACCACTGGAGCCAACAGAACAACTGCAAGCAGGAAATGCATAAAGACTTAAGAATAAAGAAGGACAAACAAAAAAATACTTATCAGCAGCAATTAAAATATTATTGATAAACTGGACAAGAAGGAAATAAGTGAATGGCCTGCAACTAATGAAATTATTAGTATTTAACAGATTTACCATTCATATTCCGCTGTTGCATCTTCTTCTAATTCCCTGTGTGGTTTTCTGTACTCTACACTTGTCTTCCAGAGCAGATCTCCAGTTTCAAACAAGATCAGTTTGCCTGTGTCTGTGCCACATATAACTTCCTCCTTGGACAGCCAGGTATGGCACAAGTAGTTTTGTGGCATTCCCTTTTCTAAATTCATCTGCTTCAAAGTTCCTTCACAGTACTTAAAAAGCTTAAAAAAGCCATTTCCAGTGATACAAACCTGTGTATTGTCTTGAGGACTAAAACTCACCTATGGAATAAAAAGAGAAAATATTTTATACAACTATATTCACAAACAAGCAAATATGATACTTGTTGTAAAGACTTGCAATACCAGATACGGGAGAACCAAACAAGGGAAGAAGGTTCTTAGAAACATACAGGAATACAGAAAAGAATGACCATCATAACTACATATTGCAGTTTCCCCCCTTTTAAAACTCTGTATATCAATTTTACATGATGCTACAAATACATTAATGCTATTAAGCTGCTATCTGAATCACAACACAATACCAATGGAAAAGTTGTCTCTGCCCTTCAGAATTAAATGCCAAAAGTAAGGCCAAAATACCTCTTTACTGCTGATTAGCATGTTTTTTTTCCAGTGGCAAGCTTCATGAGAAGTGG
Organism: Nestor notabilis; assembly: GCF_000696875.1. Lineage (NCBI taxonomy): Eukaryota > Metazoa > Chordata > Aves > Psittaciformes > Psittacidae > Nestor > Nestor notabilis. The sequence continues at coordinate 1,058 of NW_009951651.1, read as the reverse complement.
AACCGTTAGTTTCTAAAGGCCAGGAATAAATTATTTCTGGCATACCTTGCCCATTATACGTATTAATTCACATAATTAGGTATTTATTGGTGGAAACAGTGGAATATCCATCTCAATACACAACACGAAGGATAGCAGGGGTAGTTAGAACTCATTTTTCATGCTTAATGGGACTTTAGACTGTAACTGTCTTTAAAGTCACTGTCCTCCTCTTAGGAATTGAGTTCATGAAGTTGGTAGTTCACCCAACCTCTCCTTGTAGCTGTACCCCAGAAAAAACAGCAGCTGGGGTCCAGCCAACCCAGGTACTGAAAGCCTCTTACCTCCCTGCAAGAAAGATACTAAAAACGGCACCCAAAGCAGGATGTGGGAATCGTTTGAGTGCCATCAGCCTGCTCCTAGTCACTCTTCCTTGGCTACTCCTCTGGTCTGCCCATAGAACAGACTGCAGGAAGGAAAAGGTGTGTGAGCATGCAGAGAGCTTTCAAGGTGTGTGCTATGCCTACTGAACACAGCCAATGTATTTAATGAGTGTTTCTGCAGAGACACAAGGGACATGTTGCGCACACACTGGCCAGTAGTACTGGCCTCACACATAGATCTCACATGATATGAGAATCTCATGTGATGTAAGAGATAAGGCCATGAGAATGTCCATTATGGGTCAAAAGCAAAAATTTATTTAGCCCAGTGTCTTATTACTGAGGAAGGCCAACAACAGATGTCAAGAAAGGCCATGGAAACTGTTCAAAATCTACAGTGTGGAGCCCTTTCCTTCCTGTCTTGCCCTGGATAGAAGCCATGTGGCCACAGGAAAAGGTACTGGGCACGTATCCTGCAGACTGAACTCATGTTCTAAGCACCCAGTACTTGTTGAACTTAAGTTTGGTCTTTTTACCCACGTTTTTGAGAGTGCAATAAGCTTGCAAAGAACCACTCAACTGTGAATCAAAATGTTAAACGTAAGCCACAGAGACGCTGGCCCAGCTCATTTGCGGAGGTGCTTGTGTGCACCCCCGTACCCTGGCAAGGTCGGGGGGAGCCGAACGGGCCCGGGG
>NW_009951650.1:0-19701 GCF_000696875.1 Nestor notabilis | reverse complement strand
CAGCGCCGGCACCGCTGCGGGCCCGCGGAGCTCCGCCTGCAGGGGCACGGGCGAGCTTCAGGCGGCTTGGAGATAGGGATTGAACACAAATGCGGTCTCTGTACTCCAGAACGTTGCTGGTGCTGTGCTGCTGGGCTCCACGGCAGCGTCCCTGTGCCTGCATTCCTCCGGTCCTGCGCTGGGCCGGCTCTCCTCCACACAACATTCTCAGTCTCAGCTGGAAAAGTCGCCTCCACCCTCCGAAATAATAACCTGAGCATCATGTTCCTACTGCATAGTGCTCAGTCTGGATGTTTTCTGGCTATTTAAATTCTCAGAGGATTCTGTGATGTCATTTCAGAGTTGAAACACTTCTCATATGTAATATGAGGGGTGGGAATTTAAAGGGAGTGCACTGGCCATCTGAACTCATGAGTACTTAAACCTGAAAACCTGAGTTTATGGCAGCTACGCTTGCTGGGGTGGGCTCCAGGGTGCCAGTCAAGGTGTTTCCCGGCTCTCACTCCCCCCATCCAAGGCTCAAACAGCACTTGAGGCTTTTTCTATTTTGCCACCATGAGGAAAAGCAGAAGGAAATTTAAAAGAGTTAAAGAGCAGTTTTCAAATGACAAAGCCACAGCAATGCCTGGATTTAAAGAAATCAGTAAGAAGTCATCTCAGACAAGACCTGGGATTTAACAACCTGAGAAACACAAAAAGGTTCTTGGGAAGAGACCCATCTTTACTTGCTGCTTCAAATCATACAACAGGTGTGTGTGCTATAAAAGGTCCCTGCCTCCTATAGCCCCCTTATAGCCAAGGAGAAGACTCAGTCCTCCCCACCAGGTGGCTTTTCTAAAATGGGACTTTCTGCTTTGCAAGGAATGACATTTACCTTCTCAATCCCTGTTAATCAGAGAATGCCCTTGCACATCTGTGGGCCAGGAAAGCAGGTGGTGGGGATCAGCCCCATAGCTCAGGTGGAGCGGCTCTGGATGATGCCCTATATCAGCACATGGGTAGGGGTTCCCAAGCCTTTCTTGCTCTGCTGTAGCTCCTGGAGATGAAGCTGTCTTGCTTCTCAGATGGCAGCCTGGGAGAGGGCACATACCAGAGCTGCCTCTAGCCCTGCCACATTGCTTACTTTCCATCCCCTCTGCCAGGTGAGTGTGGTGTATGAACTAGGGCTAAGCCTGATACTGCTGTTAGCAGCAGAAGCAATCCCAAGGAATGTTTTGTCCTGGGGAAGGGGGCTTGTCCTGGCTCTCCATGTCCCAGGAATTCCTGGTAAGCTCAGTGCTGTGGATTGCTTACTTGCTTTTCTTTGAAATTTCCAGACAGGGGGAGTTGCCTTTCCTCGTGGGGTGAAAACAGGCTGGCGAGGGATATAGGACAGCCAAAAACAGGGTCTATGTAGCTGAGTAATAGCCTATAAGAAGACCAGCTTGGGCTAAGAATAGCAGAGGGTATTAAAGTTAGATGGTATGCAGAGGATTTCTGTAGGCATGTGCCAAGGCTGTGCATGGGGAAGCAGAGGGGCTGTCTCTAGATCATAGTACGAGTGGTTACTGACCTTGTAGCACTAGCAAAATTGCTGTAAGAGCTGCCAGAGCAGATCCCTGACCTTCACTTGGATTTCTGGCCCCTTGTTTGAAAAGAATAAATCCCAGAACTCTGTGATCCTTTCAGCAGTGAAACTCTAGCCCTGTACTAGCTTGCCAGCTCTGGTGGTCTTGTTTCTCAATGGTATGGAAGGGTTTGGGGTTTTTAAGGGCTTTGAGCTTGAGATTCAGGCCTGGCTTTTGCTGGGACAGTGATCAGACTGCTCCCAGCAGCTCTCAGCACGCATGGCTTGCCAGGGGAAGAGCTGCATTGACAGGGTCACGTTGCTGCAGTGAGGATAAGACTTCACAAGCTTTCCAAGGAAACGCATCAAGATTTATGGGTTGTGTTGCTCGGGTACTGGCAACTCATCTTTGGGCTACGTGTGAGGAAACGCACGTCCTGGGGAGAAGCCTTCTTGCCCCACATCTGACAAGCTGAACCAAGCCAATGTGTTGTGCAGCTGGAAACTTTAGGACCAAGAGGGTCTCTTGCTCTAGATCAGACACTTGGCCTCTTCTCTGTCAGAACAAGAGGAGGGTTTGGGGGGAGCACAGGTGATGATTGTGGAAGCCTGTTTGTATGCAATCCCTTTGCTAAATTTCAAAGGGTACAAATGCCCTATTTTGCTTCCCAACTCATCTGTACTACAGAAATAGCCAAATACTCCCTGTGGAGTAGGGCAGGGAGCTTGGTGGTTACAGGGCAGCTAAGTGACAGCGTCTCCTTCCTCTTCCCAGCCTGAGAAATTGATGGTTCTTCTGGATCTAATGCTAGCTTTAGAGAAGAGAAAATTATGGTGTTGGGGTGGTCTTCATGTGACAATTATCCATCATCATCTTAAAGCACTATGGTCATCCCGCATCTGCAACTCCTCTGCTCCCGGGGGCTCGCCCTGCTACTCCATGTTTACTTGGCTGACAGCTACGCGCTGCGTGCACCAGCTCCTGGGTGTCAGCAAGGAGGCAGCGCTGTGGGATGGGTTTGCTTGTTTCCAAAGGTGCCAGGTAATGGAGTGACTGTGCCAATGAGGGCCTGTTGTGACGAAGCTCCTGCCTTGAAGCCCTGCCTCTGAGCAGAGCTCACAGGGAGGGGTTCCACGCAAGCCATGGTAACCGATTGCCCCACTTATTTGCATTGCTGTGCTTGAACTTATCTGAAATGTCACTGTTAATGCTCAACCCAGCTTCTTAACTGCTTTGATTTCCTGAGCATGCAGAAGCAAAGGGATCAGTGTTTTACAGCAATTATGTACTTTCACCCTCCCTTTTCCTGCTGCTGTGTTCATCCTCCTTTTCCTCTCTATGAAGTTCTCATTCCTTATTGCAAGAATGCACAGGTCTGGCTGATTTGGTGGTCTGGAACTGATGGTCTCTTAGGAAAGAAGATCCTGGAGCTCTGCTGGCACCAGTGGTTAGAGAACGTCTCATGTCTCCATATAATGGATGACCACCACTTATTAAAGGATAACATGATCTCAGCCCAGTGTCGGGAGGATCAGAAATACTGCATCATACTTGGTGAATCTCTGATAGTCTGATCTAGGAATATGAAGCTGGAGTGACCTGGGAAGAGATATGGAAGGGAGATTTGTATGGTGGGGTTTGACAGATGTCTGTGGTGCTGCTTTAAAACATGTGCCCAAATGTGCCTGCTGAGCAGCAGCAGAGTTCCCAGGCTGCAATGAATGTGTGTGTACAAGACCATGTAAAAGAGTGGAGCAATTTAGCTGCAACTCTGGATGCTCAACTGGCTCTTTCTCCTGAGGTACCCCTGCAAGCAAGTGAATTCCTGCTTTTCTCAGCCCTGTGCTTCAGAGTGGTACAGATATTTGACTTCCCAGGGAGGAGAGAGCATTTCTAGTGCTCAGCAAGAGCTTGCACAGCTCCTACGCCTGATCTCCTTTGCATCCTTCCTTCTGCCATGGGGAATGTGAGAGGGGAATGTCCTTGTCATGCGGGTGCATGACAGGTCTCATCCAGAAACAGGACATGGATCCTATCCTAGTCTCATAAAAAGCACAATGCCTTGCGTAGGCTGCTGCGTCTTCTACTGAAAGAGAGGGAGCTGACTCGTCAGGAATGCAGTTCCTTCATCTGCTGGCTCTGGAAGGCTTTCATTATCATGTACAACTGAGACAAACAAGTGAGGTCAGAAGCCCCCTAAGTAAAAGCCATGCTCAGGTGAGTAAAGCTTTGCGGGGCCAATGCTAACCCTACTCTGCAAAACACACACCGAACACTTGAACCTCTTGCATTTATAGGACTGAAGTCATGTCCCTACTGGCCTCCATCTCCCTTGGGACTACTGAAGGGCCCTACCTCCTAAAGCTCTCCACCTCCTAAAGCTCCCCTCCCTGTGAGCCTGCCAGGGAGCAAGTCAGTGGCTGCCCTAGGAAGCCTGTCTCTAAACAGTTTCATTCTGGCAGCATGAGGTAGTGGAGCCCGATTGTTATTCTTAACCCTTGGGTCAAATAAGGTAGCAGTGATGTAATGGAAGAACTTCACTGCGCACACTCTGTCACAGCAGCTCTGAAGTATCATCAATCAACTGCCCAACTGTGATCTGAGCTGGGACTTGGGTTGTTCTGTTTGCTGTGAAGGAGGATGGCCCCAGTGCCTCTCTTCCACTGGTATAAGCTGTTTCTCATTAGCAACATAAAAAGCTCTTCTCTATGCTGTCAAAGGCAATCTGGTTATTTACTGTTGTCCACCCTGCTGGGAGCCAGTGCCAGCTTCCTTGGCTCCCACACTACCATAAGGGCAGGGCTTTGTGCTTCACCCTGTTCTACCAGTCCCTTTGGCGTGGACAGGATGAGGTGGCTGCAGCTGCATGAGCCAGCACTTCTACAGATCCTGGGCAAAGCCATTCAGGGATAATGCCTCTCCTTTCATGAGTATCTGAAGACTGATAGAGGCTGACTCAGCAAGTGCTTGCCAGGGGATGTTGATCTCTTAGTAATTCCTGTCTCCTTGGGTCCCAACAGGAGGCTGCCAAGTGATACGGGCTTGACATATCTGAAGGGGCTGCTTTACTGGCATCTAGATACTAGAAGTAACCCTCTCTGCTGTGCTCCCAAAGCATAGGACGTGCTCTGATGCTATTGTGAGCCTTGCAAATGCAATTTAGGTGTTGAGTTTTAATGCAACTCTTCTTCCTGCTTCTATGTTGCTAAGGGTGAGCAAATACCAGCAGACTCCACCAGAAGGCACAGCTGTGGGACTGCCTGCCCGTCCTTGTGATGTATGTGTGTTTATGTGTGTGTTATCTCCAGCTCTGTTTGGACACTGCAGGTGTGCCCAGTGGAGCTCCTGGGCTGCAGATAGCAGGGAGAAAGTGCAGGATTGTTCTCTGCCTGACGTCAGGGCTCTCGCCTCACTTGAACCCGGCTTCTAAACTCTATTGGCATAGATGGATGTGAAGAGCCCTGATGAATGTTAAGAAATAATTCAAACATGTATCAGTGAATATCCATCATAGCACCAACCTTTTGAAGGCTGGTATTTTGGGTTGCTGCTCCCAGTGCTGCAAAAGAGTAGTTTGTGCAGTTGCTGTGACAGATTGAGCCCATGTTTATGGGCAGAGCAGCAAAGACAGATTTGCTATTGGACTCTCCTTCACTTCTTTCCTCTTGAAGCCAGGACTGCAGAGCAGATGTTTATTTTAATAAACAACAAAAGCTCGTTTATTTTTATAAGCAACAAAATCTTGAACGTAGTATTTAGCAAACCATCCTGAATTAGGGCGGAATGAACAGAAGGAGAAATATTAGGAGTTAAATGTAATCGTGCCTTTTATATTAATTACAAGTTATGTCAGTAGGGACTTGTATTCTCCATTGGAGACAAGCAGCCCCTTGTTGACTGCTAGTGAAGTCCTGTACCAGGAGGGAGAGTGGAGCAGCATCCAGCTGGGGAGACACCACCTTTCCTGGTGCTCCTTGTCTCAGTCCTTGTCCCCTGTGTGAGCACAGATCGCTGGTCACTAACCTGTGTGGTGGGTGTTTGGCTCAATGACTGTCTTCTGAACCCTTTGTTCGGTGCTCTCATGCTTCCCTCCTTGGCCCGGGAATCAGGGTTATCAACTGATGAGCTGTTTGTTTTTCCACAGGCTGTTTAAACTGCACCAGCGCTATCAGTGAAACCAGGTCTGTTAATGGCCTCTTGGTCTGCAGGTGGTGGAGGTCTCTCATCTCCTGCTCCTGTGCTTTTTGAAGATCGGGAAACATCTTGCATGAGTTTCCAGCACCAAACACAGGCAACTTCCCTGTAACTACTTGTAAAGACAAACTAGCCCTACAGCAGCAGTGCTGTGTATGTGGATTCATAGCAGGTGTAAAAAGGGGGTTAGGATGGACAACAGCTCTATGGTCATGCAGCTGGGATGATCGAGCTTTCCAGTGGTTCTACCATTGCTCTGAAATAAGGACAGGAAATGCCACTGATTTTAAGGGTGGTGTTTGTCTGGTTAATGCTTTGCTCAAGTCAAGTGGGATGAGACCAAGCTGCAGCAGTTTTGAGGAAGGTCTAGGTTTGGACCACATGGATTTTTGCTCAGATTTAGAGTCTTTTGGTGGCTGGTTCAGTTCTGCTCATACCCCCACAGGCAGAGGATTTACCCGCTGGAGTTTCTGCCCTGTGCTGCTCTTCATGATCAACAACCATCTTTGTTCTATACCCTGATAGGGCTTCAGGAACCAACTTGTCTTGTCTTGATAAAACTACCTGTGCTCGTGCTCCAGCCCTGTGAATGTGGGCACAGCTCTGGGAACAGCATCTGCCTCTCCTGCATGCTGGATCTGGCTCATACCCAGCTCTGTCTCTATTGCTTCTCCCACCCTAGCAAAAACAAATGCAATCTGCTCGTGTGTATGGTGCAAGAGCCCTGCCAGGAACAAAAAGAAGTTCAAATATTTGTGTTGGGTTGTTAATCTTTCCATTCAGGCGATAAATGACAGGCTTCAACAGAGTCTTTTGGTGCAGCGTGTGGGATTTCCACCATACTGGCTCCAGCTTCACATCTGCACCAAGATGAAACACCTACAATTAACAGCTGGGGTTTAAAATGGGGAAAAATGACTGAGGGTAATAGAAATATGGCCTTAAAAATCAGACCTTCCCTGTGGCTAGTGAGTAATGTCTGGTCGTTGTTGCAATCTCACACAGAACAGCATTTTCACCATGTACTTCACCATGAAGCAGTGCTGTTGATTACTGTCCTAGTGCCTGCGACACAAGCTGTCAGTCCGCACGCAAACATTTCAGAGCTGTCTTTCTTTGGAAGATCCCAAGCTCAAAGCCATGTTGAGACCTGAGTTTTTCTGGGACTGGAGCTCTTAATTCCCTTTGGCTGAGCTGATCAATGAGCCAAAGATGCTTGCTAATAAAATCATGAATTTCAGATCTCTACTTTTCAGCATCTGGGAAGCTGGTGTGCTCCAGCATCAGTAAACCCAGAATGGTGGGACAGCCTCAGGTATGAGCTAGCTCACAAAACAAGCTGGTTTGGTGTCACTGGACCTGTTCAAAACTTGGGAGATCAAGTCAGGAAAGGCATAATCCACCCTTGTGGGATTTCACAGGCCAACATTCCAGATCAGCAGCAAAACATTGCAGGGAGTACAACCATCCAACGCTGGCTACCGCAATACAGAAATGTTTTGCAAGTTGTCATTCTGTGTTAAAATAGAGTTCAAGGTAAGCAGCCATTAGGGCAATGACTGAATATCTCTTTCTCTGTCATACTGAAATAGATGTTGAACAAGGTACTCATGAGTTGAATGTCTGCAATTCAAAGAAAAATCCCAAGGAAGCCCTTGCTGCTCTGTATTGTGGGGTCTGCCTGGCTCTGTGCAACTCTGTTAGTTGCAGGGATAGTGGATGTTTCTGCCCTGGGGCACTTCACCTGGCTCAGTTCAGAGGGTTAGGCATGATGTGCTGATGGCATTTTGGCTGCAAAATGAACTGGGAATGTCTCCAGGGTGTTTTTGGTAGGACACACAAGCAGGTTTTTGCCAGTTCTTGTAAAAGATGATGTAATCTGTGGCAAGGCTTGATCTCTAACCAGATGGTGTTTCTTTTCCTTTTTTCTCCCCACCCCCTTTGGTGTCTTTTGCTGTATTCCTTTGGATCTCCCACCATGCCTAAACAGCCACAGTGCTGGCAACCTTTCCTAGCATCGGTCTGGACTAGATAACTACCTGTGCTTAACTAATTGTGACTGCCTTCTCAAGTTAATTTGGTATTTTCCATTAGTCCCACCATGAGTTTTCTGGCTCAGAAATTCCTTATCAGGAATTCATTAGCCCTGAAACTTAAAGGACTGACTCTTTAGGCTTAAATGCTTTCTATAATTACCTTCTCTTTGTGCTGCACTGTTGAAAATGTCTCTAGTATTTCACTTTATGCAGTAAGCAATGAAGCTATCTTTAGTTCAGGTAACTGAGAAGCTATCGAATATCCCATGAGCTTCAGCAAAATAAGAGTGGCAGAGATGAGGCTTTTTCTGGCTTCCTTTTTTGACCTATTCATTATACGCAACAGAGACAAGAAGCACTGTTTGAGTCTGCTTCAGCTGCTGTCCGTATTTCCTAAAAGGATCCATTTTGGCTGTCTCTTTAGGCTTCCTCCTTCTTATTTAGAGATTTCTGAGACCATGTAAGAGCTGAGGAATCTCTCAGTAGCTTGTTTTTCTAAGTGCTCTGTCCTAATTTGCTTCTAGGCCCAGCCTGACACTTAATAGATATGCCTATTGGGGCTGTAATAAAAGCATGTATTAAAATGTAGATATCCCAGGCAGAGAGTAGAAGGTGGGTAGACACTGCACAGTCCACATTAGAAATGCCTGAATCAATTTATTAGCATAGCCTGACCTTAATGTTCATTGACTGACACCTTTGAGGAGTGGGTAGCAGAGGGCTAAATCCTTTATTGCCCTTCGGTCTTTAGCACTGGCAGTGGAGAGAGGCCAAAGACACAAGGAGATAAACGGATTTCCTTTTTCAAGATAAATATAGGCTTAAAAACCCCTTTGCAGAGGCTATGTATACATCATTGTCTACTTAAAAACAATTGATAACAGTTCTTGCAATCAGCACAAGAAGTACTGCTGGAAACTTTCTGGGAAACATGTATACGCAGCAAACCTGTTGGTGAGCTGCACGATGAGGCATTGCACTTCAGTGAAGATAGTGGGTAAACAGTGAAGAGACTTCGGTTTCTTGGATAACAGGAGGAAGAAAAAAAGCAGGTATTATGTAAGTCAGCAGCATATAAGCCAGTCATTTTGTGTAGTTACAGAGTAGATTTAATGCTGGCTTTAATCACAGTACATTGTGAACCTGGAACATCTTAATTACTCATGTTCTCCTGACATTTTTTATCTCCTCTCCCCTGCTAGAGGTAATCAGGTAGGTATTCTGGCAGCCTTGTGGTCTATCAGCCCAGTGGTTCTTCATTCCCGCTTGCAACCTCTTGTGCTCCACTGGGGAGCCATTTGTATTGAAATAGCCAAACGTTGGCAAGTCTAATCTCAAAAGCTAAACAGTTGGCAAGAGCTTTGCTAAAGAAAAGCAGTGAATGGCTAGCCTAAATCCACAATATGGTGTACTACTTGGAACCTGCCAGCAGGGATCTTAAATAACTCACTGCTGCTGCAGTGCATAGTGATGCCTTTACATGGCTGATGCCGTGCTGATAGCCAGGGATAGGCAGGATGTTTCCTGTGGGATGCAGGCAGCATGCGCCTACCCTGTATCATGAGGAAACTGGCTAAACAATTATAAGGATGACACTCGATTCACTGTGTAACAACAGTTCCTCCATGATTCAGATAAGAGCACACTTATGTTAAAATGGTTTAATCTGCTCCAGGGCCTGTTTGTGCATGGTCTTTCTAACTGAATCCAACCACCAGGAATTCCTCTGATCAAATTAAGCAGGTCAGTTTGACATGGGTGGGTCTGTGGGTGGCAACTCTCATCCCCAGTGACAGTGCTGACTTGAAGTGCCTGATAATGTTTGTGTTTCGATTCTTTCTGGTATATTTTCTTTTTTGTCTTGTTTCTGGTACATTTCTCTTTGTATGTATTTCTTTAAATGCTCTTGGGGCATCCTGCTTAGACATGAGGACCCTTCTTCTGAAGCTCTCTGTAAGGAAAAACTAGATCTCCCATCTACAAAGACCTAATCCTCCCAGGTCTCGCTCACATGCAATGATCAGAATGAATATGCACACACGAGAGAAAATGAGTGTGCATCTTGCTATGGCTCTTCTTCCTACTCATGTACAATGGCTCTTTCTGTGTCAGAGTCACAGGTATAGCTCTTCTGTGCCTTACATGACAGTTTGTACCTATACAGGTATTGGCAGGTTTCTTTTTATCATGGCCTTACTTCAGCGTCCTGTGACACATTAAACTGATGCCACAGTGGTTACACATGTCTCCAGAGCTGATTCTCTTCCTAAGCATGTTGGCTGGCATTAGCCAGCTCCTCCACTGGCACAAGTCAATATAACTGGAATTGTTTCATTTGGCTGAGGCTCTAGGCTCCTATACAAGTGCCACATTACATTGAGAATGGGGTACTATGAAGTGCTTGGATTTTTTTGTGAAAGATACTATATTAGCTTAGAAGATTAAGACTGTTGACTGAAAAATCTGATTCTCAGTGTAAACCCTGAGATGTGAAAGAAGTCATGCCAAGCAAATCCTAGTCTATATAAACTACAGGGTAATGCCATCAAAAAATAAGTTCCCTTGAAACAAATAGTTCCAGTGTTCCTCTTTCCCCTGGATGCCATTTAAACTTTCTTCTGCCTACTTTTAATCTCTATTATATATAGCTTCTGAAGAAGAAAAGCTCTAACTCATCAGTATTGTTGGAATGATAAAATATGTTATTTAAACCAAACTTACTGTGGTGTTTCAAATGAAAAAGCTATCATATTGCTCCAAAGACTTAGGTCTGTAGTATTAGGTCTATACAAGAGAATCCAAACAGGCCATTAGGATCCCAGATAGGGTAAGGGTCAGGCTGAGACCAAACACCAAATCAAAAATACCATCTATCCCCTGTAAGTCTCGCAGTGGATGAGCTTTCCACTGCCAGTCCCTTTGTATTCCTCTGGAACTTATACCTGCTAAACCGGCAGCATCCCAGGCCTATCTGTAGATACACTGCAGTTGATCATGGTGTCCCCACAATATTTAACATATTTAATCCCCTACTCTGCAATTCCACTCATCCTATTTTACAGGGAGAATAGAGGTTAGAGAGGTTTGACTGCACTATTTACCAGAATGATTATCCTGTTGCAGATGTGCCCAGAGCTTCCCAGGAAATTAATTGCAAAGCAGGGAGCACATGAATGCACCCAGGACTTTGGAAATGTATGTTCAGGCTCACCTTCCATGCCCTGTCCATGGGGTTAGACTGTTCTTGTTAGTGTTAAGTAAGTGCATAACAGTTTGGGAGAAGGGGAGACAGTTAACCTTGTGTACTGTACTTTATCTTGTGCTTCATTAATGGCTATATTCTGGTTTCTATGTATTTGAGATTGTTTATTTGCACTAGAATGGAAGGGAGCTGCATTTAAGTATGTTAGTATTAATGTTGTGCTGCGTGTGGTCACGCTTTCTGTAATGGGCTGTATTAATGTTGCTATTCAAGCCTTGAAGCTGCAAAAAGTGTCCCATCCTAATTACACAACCTCAGCTGAGGTCCCTTGGTAATAAGTGAGTGGATAAAATTCTTCCTTACAAGTTTCTCAAGAGTGAGAGGATGTTGGTATCCTGCTTATTATGCCATGCTAATTTTAAAAGGCTTTTGTCAAGCAGCAGCCCAATAGCTTTTCTTCCCTCTGGGTTTTCTTAGGTTAATACATGAGTCATGGAATATTTGACTACAATATCATGGGAAAGCTCCATAGCCCTCATAGTTCTGGATGATCTTGCTGTCCAGTATTGCCAGGCCAAGTGCCTTCCCAATGCATGGATATATGTTTTAGAGTGTCACTAAGAACGAAATCCTTTAGTGGGAAACGTTAGACTTAACCTGGCTTATTAGCAGAATAACCCTTACAGCTTGTACCTTGCCTGGGGAGAGCATTAGCTATTGAAAGAGAATTCCTAAATCGGGATTAGTCTTTTCCTCTTGTTTTCATTCGGATATTTGTTTTCATTAGTTGATTGTACCTTGTTGCATTTGACAAATGGCAAATGCCAAGTGCTGAGATGTACATTTCTGATCTTTAATTGGATGTAAGCATTACTGCATTAGTCAATACCAAAATCAAAAAATAGTACAGAGACAATGATGAGAAATTAGGTCTACGAAGACCTTGCCATTTACACATAGAGAAAAGAAGAGGCAGCAATCTAGGGGACTTAAGTACCTAAATACCTCTCAGAAATGCATCTCTGGTTTGTCAAACAGGAAGTCAACAGCTAAAGACCTCCAGTCCCAGCCAAGTGCTTCACATTAGCTGCATTTCTGGGCAATGTTATGTGAATTCATTGTCCAGAAAGCTCAGATGTGCAAAAAAAAGAAATGAAAAATATCAGCTTAAAAATAACTCTTATTTCATTATCTCCTTGCCATTAGATCTTCCTCTTTGCTGTGGGGCAAGAGATGCTGGGGTACAGATATCAATGGGTCTTACATCTCAGCAGATCAGTGTTGTGTTGTGGTGGTGTTTTTTTCCATGTTTTGAAAGCACTAAATATTAAATCTCTTCTGCTGCAATGCTGAGAACTTTTTTCCCATGTCACTCATTGCTTCAGGCTTCTGTGCTGCAGAATCATCCCCCTGGTTTCCTAGAAATGTACAAGGACAAGGGATCATTGCTTTGGCGTGTTGCAACACGGGTACAGATCCCAGCTGCTCGCTGCTGCACACAGCAATGTCCAGGCTAACTGCAGGGTGCATCCGTGCCAAACCTTACATTTCTGTGAGGCAGCTTGTCCTTGTCAGCTGGCTGATAACAGGTCCAGAGGAAGAGCCTGAAGGCTTTCCCCCTGCTCAAAGTGATCTTTGTGTTTGTAGGAGTGGGACTAGGATGATAACTTCCAAGGCTAGAGGTAGGAGTAACTGAGGGAGGAGTATCTTGGGCTTTTAGGGAGAGGAGCTCTCAGTGCCTGCCCAAAACCAGAACACTGAAAAGAAACCACGGAAAGGGGGATGAGATAACTTGCTTGTCCAAGGCCACAGTTTGACCTTGTCTGTCTCATTCCAGATGTTTACCCAATCTGTCCCAGAAAGGCTCCAGCAGTGACAGTGTTCTTCTGTCTAGGAAGCCTGCTCCCCTCCCGGATCCATCAGTGGGGGACAAATATCTCCTCTTTGCTGCTGAAGCTCATTATGTCTTGTCCTATCTCCTGTGGATATTCCTCACTGTTACAGCTGCTATTTACACGTGGCTATAAATAAAGGAAACCATCATATCTGCCCTGACTTTACAAGGGATGAATAAGGCTCTGACTGGACTAATGCCTACTTGAAATAGTACATGCCACTGGTCTACTTGAAAACACAGACACCTCCAAGCCAGTTAGTCATAAAGAGGAAAGTTTCATTAACAGTCCCTTCACAAGGTGAAGCTGAAAGTTTGCTGGAAGCAGTCAGGCATCCCAAGTGAGTTGGTTCCAGGCATAGGGTGCTCCTGGCCATGCTGATGTACTAAACCCCAGAAAGAGCTCTGATGTGAAGAAAATACCTGGGAATCCCATTTTTAAGCTGCTGCAAGTCTTGGACCTCCCAGGTTCATGACCGAGAGGATCAAGTGTCTGTTTCTATAAGCCTGCACACTTCTGTGGCTCTTTGCTGTAATTGAGCAGGGAAAGGGTGTTAAACCTGCTCTCAGATGGGCAGGTCTTGGAGCAGGAAGAACAAGGAGGCCTCTGATTCATAGCAGGGTAGGTACAGGCTTCTCTGAGAAGTTACTGCTGGTTTCTACTGTTTTAGCTTTCATAGGTGGCTTTTTGTCTTAATGCTGTTTTTAAGAAGGGCAAAGACACCTGAGGTGATAAATGTGACTTCACTGTCCACCTGAACTGCTTTGACAAGACTTTCTTGGGCTGAAAGGCTCTTTCCACCATAATTTTCAGCTGTCTCCTGGAGAAGGAGATGGTCCTTAAACCTGGAGGTTTCCCTTGTATGAGTCATGCCCTTTCTTCACCCCATGTTGGCCCTGCCCTATCTGGAGAGAAGCCTAGGCTGAAGGCTGAGCAACCACCTTCTGGCCTCTTAAATATATGACTTCACAGAGGTGAAAGATAAGGGATGTGATACTCCTACTCTTCCTCCTGCTGTGAGGTAAGTGGTTATTTTAAACACAGAGGTCACCAAAGCAAGGGCTAGTGCTGAACCATGCTGGAACAACTGCAGTAGATCCCATTGACTTGAGGGGGTCCCAGAGGACTTGGGTGCAGGCTAAAGTGAGGGCCATGTCCCCTCCCAACAAACCTTGGCTTCACCAGGACTGACATGAGCAGCTCCACAGATGGACCAAAGCGTGTGTGCAGATGTGAAGGGAGGTTGAGGGTGGTGAGTGTGGGTCTGTTCTCACCCAGGACAGAGATGACAGCTTGTAAGCAACTGCGTGATGATACCTGCTGATTTATGGACAAGCACTGTTCGTTCTGGCAAGAAATAGCTTCCAATTAGCCTGAAAACAGACTGCTCTGGGTGGAGATTTGCAGACTCTCTTATTTATTGGCAAGCCTCACTGTAATATAATCAGCTGCTTGATAGGCAGGTTAGGTAATGGTCCTTGATGTGAGTACTAACAGATTTGAACACTGAGTACAGCCTTTAATGCCCAGAGCTCTCCACCAGTAGCTAAAATGCATCTGATATTACAGTGCAAGGGGAACCTAGAAATCCCCCTGCCAGAGCACCTTGCTGAGTAGGTTAAAATGCTGCCTTCAATAATTCATAGAATCTGTTCAGCGAGTTGGTGTATATGTGAGGGGAGGGGGGACTAAAATATCTCAGACCTGGCCTGCCAGGATAATTCAGTGGCTAGTTAAATCTCTCAACAGTATTAGTCAATAAAAGGCCCACAGAGTACATAAATCAGAATTTGATATGACAGGGCTATAGAAGTGCATGAAAAGCAATTCTTCCTCTCCTGTGTGTGATGCTAGGTGCCATACTGCTCCAGCAACTGGTATTTGAATAACCTCATTGCTCCAGTTATTCAAACATCCAGTCCTTCCAGCTCTGTTATCCCATGTTTAGATGTCACCTCAATGTCTTTGATTCAGCTGTGCATGAGACAGAGAGAGCAGTTGGCTGTGAAAGGTTGTAAACTCCGTCACTGAATTGAGTGTCTCTAGTTCCACTGATCAAGAGCTGGTGTCGTGAGTGGAGGATCACTCCCTTTCTAAGATAAAAGCATTTTACCAGAGTTGGAATGCTGTTTCTGCAGATCCCTCGTGAGAAATGAACAAATACTCTTGACATAACTTACACCATTGTTGTAAATTTACAGATGTTTTCAGGGCTCCAAATTAATCTACTCATTCAGCCTCTCCAGGAATGCAACACAACATGGCTGTGTTCAAAACTCACTTATCCTGGTATGACTTTGGTGCAATTCTACTGTAATCTGTGTTTTACCCTTACTGTAACTGAGCCAGAGGCCAACCTACTAAAAGACATCTGAAATGGGTATGATTAAAAGATGTAATTTTAATTTTCCATTAAATTCAGCCTTCAGCTTGCTTTCCATTCATTAATGCTAGGCTAATATTTACTGTTACCATTCACAGATATTTGTAGACCTTCCACATATTTCTTCCCCTGAACTGATTTTCAGCCAAGCACTGCATATTCAGCTCCTTCACTCCTTCCTGATGCATCTGGCAAAAATTCCAGCATTCAGGTTAGTGTTGGCTCTGCCCAGATACTGGCAATCATGCTCAGCTATTAGGACGTTTGTGGAAAGCGGATGTGTAACTGTCTTAACACGTCTGAATTTGAATCAGATTTCGAATCCACATGAAAACAGGGTCTACTTTTCATCCAGGAGCACTCTGAAACCAAGCCATACCTGATCTTTCCTCCTGTGCTCCTCTGTCCATCTTTTTTGAGCGTGAAGTACCCAGAGTAAGTTTCGAGCATCCATTTCGGTGAAGAAAATGAATTACCCAGCAGTCACGCTACTTATGACTACATACCTACCCCTGCAGTACAGTTCTTGTTAAAGCTTATCTTCAAGCTTAAGCATTCATTTCATGCAAAGAGGAGATATGTGGCCAACTATAAGGCCCAGTCCATGTGCAGTAACCTGTTCAGTCACATCTTGCTCATGTGCTCAAGCCTCAGAGTTCGGCATTTCCCTTCCTCCAGAAGTATTGTTCTTACTTGTTTTCCTGGCCCTTACTCTGTGAGGCAAATGCTGTTACATAAAGATTACACAGGAAGTTCTTGGAGATTCCCTCTGCATTGAGCAGAACTTTGATTTCAAAACAGAAACACATGGCAAGGGAAAGAACATGTTCTTTGTGATTGTATCTGGCCAAGTGTTCCCCCAAGCCTTGTAGACACAAGTGGTTCAGCTTCATGGGTGGCCACTCTGAGGCATCAGATCTCTCATTGTATGGTGTGGGGAACGCTGGGATGGAGTTGCTGAACTAGAAAAGCAAAAACATTAGGATCTTGGGAAAGGCAATATTCTGGCCCACAGAGGATGCTTGTAGCAAGTAGCTAGAACAGTCTAGAAAGGCATCAAGAAGCATGCTCACACATCTGACACTGGTTCTTTGGGACATGAGAACATGGGTCTTTATAGGAGCAAATGTAAAATGTCACTTGTTATAGAAGACATAGTCATGTGGATATGTCTTGCTCTTTGGGGACCAGAAGGGGGCTAAAGTCTCACATGAAAGTCCACAAAAGCTCTGATACCTACAGCAAAGTACACACAGCAGCAAGCAGCTGAGTATGCACCAGTCCTCCATAGCACCCGCTCAGCTTCCGAGTTAGTTTTGCAGTCCCAAATTGTTGTTCCAAGTTACTGATAAAAGAGTCAGCTTGCTTAAAACTAGTGTAGTTGTACCTACATGAGCTTTAGTCATACCTTGAGCTATTGGTTAGGTATGTACATAATTTATTTGATAGGTTGGGCTATGATGAGAACAATTTAGCCCTAGATGGGAATATTTTTTTGTCTTTATGATCTTTATTTTGAGTTTGTTTGTTCTTGCATAATTCCCTCATGCTTCTGTAGGTTTATTCTACAGCACAGAGGTGGTGTCAGACATAATTACATCATACCTCTGCAGCTCAGACATAAGGATGGCACTCTTAGATTCCTGTAGGTAGAAACAGCCATGCTTATGACTACTGATTAAAACATGGTATTGGAAAAGAGTATCATCTGAGTCATCAGGGTATCAGTTGTCTGTTGCTTTCCTTCCTGTGTGAATTAGAAAAAACAATAAAGTTGCATTAAGTTAAAAGAAGAATTTCAAGAAAGTATTCAAAGGTGTTTCCCACAGTTGAGTGTACGATTATATCTTTCTCCACCCATCGTAAATCACAGCAGTAGATCTTCCCCTACTCCTGTTTTGCATTAGTAAATTGAACTATGTACTCTGTCCCCTCAAAGATTAATGCCTCCATCTGAGGAAGTAGTCGGATACGTGCTGGTGGTAGTACTTTCCTCATTAGCAAATGGGAGACTGTGGGAGGAGAACAGAATTTACATGTGTTGGATGTTGGCCTAAATGTACTCACTGAATTCCGGACATCAGGGAAGAATTGATAGAGCATAAGCACCTAATTAGCAAACCACAGGGAAAAAAAATTGAGGAATCCTACTTTTAATTAAAAAGCTTTTCAACCCTCTTTTGTTCCCAAACAAATGTTTTGCTAATACCTCGTGTCTGCAGAGTTGACTCCAAATGCCTCAAAACTGTATTTGCTGTCAAGGGGCATTACATTTTATTAGTGGTCCTGGGGTAAGTTTTTTAATCTCTGTAGAAGTTTGAAATCTTCTCACTACTGCTACAAAATTAAATTTAAAGTTAAATTTAGTCATGCCTCATGTGAGAGCATGGCATACAGTACAACTTGGTCCGGATTCTTGTAGAGACCTCTGAGTGCCTTCACGATTCTTATGCTACTTTGAAGTTCCACATACTCACTAGAAAGCTACCCACTGAGTCTGCTTAAAAACAAACACAGTTTGCTTAGAACAAAAATAACATGTCAACACAACAAAGAGGAGGCTGACTTTGCCACCTGGCTCTGAATATAGCCGCCTGCAGAAAGCTACCTTAGGACCCATGTTTAATCAAAATCCATTTAAGTTAAACATTTTTTCACAACCAACAGCACATAAAGGAACAAATAAGCACACGGAGTACAGAACAAAGAACATTCATCGCTCTGATATTTTGGCCTCTATGTGAACAACAGTCTTATCAACTTCCTCCTTTGCCCAGCACTAAGACTTGTGTTTTTGCTGGGCTAGGAAAGCAAAGGCAGAAACACCTGTGGTCACTAGAGATTTTACTGCAGCTCTTACAAGAAAGAGTACATTTGCTAACCATGGTGCTCTGGCTGCTTTTCAGCCAATACAGGGGATTTTGCTTGCCTAGAAATCATCCAAGAAACTTCAAAATGTTTTCTTCACTTCCTGCCTTTAACTTTTGCAACTGTTGTTATCTGCATTAGAGACAGCAGCTTTTGACAACTGGTAAAATAAATTCCTGGGTCTGTCATTTGGCAAGTAGCTTGATATTTGGGTTTTTGCAAGTTTGATCTTTGCTATTTTTACTGGTTTCTGTGTTTTTAATTAACCCCTTGTGATCATTGACACGAGCCTGAAATTGTAGACCTTGCAGATGGCAGCGGCCTAGAAGTAAGGAAGAAAACAAGTAGATAAGTATCTTGTATTAACAAAAAAAAGTAATTTTAAAATGAATTTCTGCTGAAATCTCAAAGGTACTTTAGTCTTGTTTTGGTTTAAAGCAGATGCTGTTATCAAATTCCCATTGAAGAATATCCTTATCGCCCAGTTCCCACCAAGCATTTAATAACTGCTGGAATTAGAGATGCAAATTACTACCAGTCAGGCTCTGCTACTTTTATATTGGTGCCTGGTATATGCTGTCATTTTCCCACCAACCTCTTAAGCGCAGGATGGTACCCGAACACGAGTTATCGAGCAACCAAGGGCAACAGACCACAGGCCAGACGCTGTATCAGTCAGCCGCAGCTTTTGTGTAGACAACAAGGCTGGGAGGTGCTGCTTGGTCCTAGATGTTGCTGAGAACAGCGATTAGTGCAGACACTCAGCATCATGATACCGAAAGCTGCATGTGCTGGGTGTCTGCACAGCCACCAGCACTGTGAAAGCAGCGTGTGCTTGGAATTGCAGTGATGATAGAGATCGATAAATAAAGGTTGGTATGGCGCAACTGTGTAAAAAGCAAACTTCAGACTGTGTGAGCAGGGGTGATGCCCATGAGGCACAGTTTTCTCTGTAGCTGGGATATGATGCTCTTTGGGTGCTTTGGTAAGGGTGCAGATGAACTGGAATGAGTGTGCATGTGGCCTAGATACCACCAATGCTGGTGGGAGTGGGTTTGGGCAGCCTGGAGCAGGGGCAAAGCTTGTGGGTTACTGCCCAGCAGCAGTCTGAGGGTGGCCAAAACCTGGCACCAGGGTCTGGCTGGGGAAGGTTTCTCATCATGGCATTGATTTCATGTCGGGCTCCAGCACTGGGTGTCTAGAAAGGTGTCTCGGAGCAGAGCTCAACGGCGGTACCCCCCAGTCGTCCCTTGTGCATGCTGGGGGCCTGCTTTGCTCCCCCATTGGGGCTGCGGGCCCTGGCACTGCGGTGTGTGGGGAAGGGACAGAGAAGGGCCATCCTGGGGAGGCGAGGGGGTGCTGGGCGCTGTCACGGCTCCTGCGGTGGATGGTTAAACACGCCCCCAAACGGACCCACTCCTTCAGCTGTTGGGACGCTTCCCAAGGCGGGGGGAGGCAGGATTCTCCCCTCCTCACACCCCATTCCCGATCCCATTCCCATCGGCTGGCACCACAGCGGGCACGAGGGGCCGTGCGCTCCCTGACTCAGTGCCGGCGCCTTTAAATGTGCCGGGCT
>NW_009951649.1:0-21644 GCF_000696875.1 Nestor notabilis | reverse complement strand
TGTCAGTGGGCTGGGGTTACAACCGCGGTTTGTAAGAACAAGAGCAGAACCGGTGTGTGGGACGGGGCGCGCTCCGGTCGGTGGAGGTGATGTTGGCAACAGCTGAGTGCTTCCAGCATGGTGGGCTGTGCCCACCCTGCGCTGCCTGCCCCGGCGAGCCACAGCCTGACCCCGCCACTGGCCAGAAACCCCGGCACGCTTGTCTGTGCTGCTCAGTAGTAAGGGTTTTCCATGACCAGGCCAGAACTATGCTCTGTCTGAAGTATTTTTCAATAGTCGTTTTTTATAGCTGTTTAAATGCAGCTGCAACTAACTCTGTGAGAATTCCCACAGACAGGGCCCAGAGGCCAAAATATTTACCCTGTGGTCTCACAAACCAAACGGGTGAGCTTTGACTTTACATGAAGAGCTGTAAGCCGAGGAATGCCCTTTGAAATGTTGGAAGTATGCACACAAAAATGAGAAACATCCACAGGTGTTTCTGCTCATAAAGGGCTTCCTGCTGCCGGCAGCTTAGAGGGAAAGGCTGACACAGAAATATATAATGAAATATATTTTTTAAAGGATTTAGCGATTCTACACCCATGACAACAACAAAACCCCAAATCACCAAGCTGTTTTTCTGTTGATCAACGCACAGCTGAGTGTTCTTCCAAATGTATGCCAGAACCTGACTGTCAACAAAGAAAAACAACTTCTTATGTTTTTAACTACCCTGCAATGTGTATCCCTTACTTATCCAACAGCCCGAGTTAAACGTATAAAAGGAAATTTCAGTTATATGTTAGCTGCTGAGAGTAAAGCTCGGACCAGGTGGGTTACTTAATTTCAAAGGAATTACATTTCCCTGTGTCTTTGACTGGTCAACAGGCAACAGTTTGTCCCTGAAGAAAAGCTTGAAAAAAACAAAATGCCAATAGACAGCATTGGTAGTAAAGGAAAAAAAATTATCTGATAAAGGAGGCTCTGATCTGTTAGATAACTCACAGAGGCCCAGATTTTAATTAATCATCTTCAATCACCATGCCAGCCTGTCTTAGATAAAAAGTCTTTCGTTGGTATTTGTTTTCTGTCCTTCCATTTTTGTTGTTGACTCCTTCCTTTGCAGTCCCCTTCCCTTCATAGCTCTCTTGGCAAGTCACATTTCAGTATTTCCCCAAAAATGTTGGGTAGATGGCCTGTAGTTGTAAGCACAGCCTGCTTGACTTTTGTGCTGATTTATGGACCTTCTGTAGCTGTTTCTTTATTCTGTCAGAAGGGGACAAGTCCTTTGAACCTCTCTCACGCTCCCCCGCTCTAATTGTTACTTCCCAAGGACTGTCCTTTTGGCAAATGATTGAAAGGTCCATCTGACAAGAGGAAATGTAACTTCAAATTCATGTTGAAAATAATCCATGAGAAACTCTCAATCCAAGGTTTTACCTGCTTCCTCCAGTGGATTTTAATTTTTCTTGGAAGAGAGTAGGGTATGTGGGGAAAATCACAAAATTCATCCTCTGGCACCGTGTTATCAGCCTTTAACCCTCCCCTGCAAGTGAGCCGGGGTCTTTACCCTGGAGCAGCATGGTGCTGCTGCTGTTATGGGTTATCACCCTGCTCCTGTCAGACCCCTGCCCAGGTGAGAAGGGCATCCAGAAATGGGAGCATAGCCCTGGCCTTGCTCATCATTCAGGCTCTACTGTCTGCTCTGAAAATGAAGAAATCTGCTGGAAGAAGGCATGCTCAACTTGTCTCCTACTCTCCTCTTTCCACTATTCCAGCATCATGGAGGGCATTTGTTGAAGGCTGAGAAGAGGAAGAACAATGTTAGTGTGGTATCATCTGATTGTGCTGGGGTGAGGTTAGGGCCTTCTGGGACCAAAACCTGTTTTGTGTTCTCAGAGATTTTAAAGGTAGGCTAATTCACAGTGAAGAACAACAAGAGATTAGTGCTAAAGTCCTAGCCACAATGATCCTCCTTATAAAACTCCATATCAGCATCACATGATGGCAAAATCATCTTATCAGAAATGTTTTTTGAAAAATGGTTTTGAAAAGCATGCAGGATTGATAACATTATGTTAAGTGTACAAGCCCCGAAGTGCTGATCTTCAGGCACAGTTCAAGGAGAAAATCTCGCTCCCAGTGCACTAGTGTTTTGAAACTCACTATAATCAGGCATCTCTGTCTCTAGAAGCTTAATTAGCAGTTTAGAAACAGTAATTATCACACGTGGAGCACTAGAGGAAACTTAATAGAGGAGAAGGCACATACTTAGGACAAGCATTTAAACTTCTTTACCTCTAGACTACCTCTAGAGAAATCACTTCAAAACGATTAACAGGATATCTTCTATGCATACCAAAGATGTATCTTACTGAACTCAAGCTGCTAACTGGATCAGCATGAGGAATGATAAGTCTTCTACGTATTTTCCAGCATGTAACAAGCTGTCAAACTTCTGAGCATCCCTATAAGAGCTGGGACACCCTTTGCCAGCAGCAGGGGAGCTGCTGAGTTGGGCAAACCTCTGGTTCTGGAAAAAGGGGCAGCCGGGAAGATGTCTGTACAGCTCTGCCCCATGTTATCCTATAATGGCATGGAGAAGTAGTCTCATCCTCTCAGCTTTAGCAACCTCTGAGCACCACCTTCTCCTCCTGGCTCTGCAAGATTCGGGTGCATGGTTCTCAGAAGCAGTGCCTGGATCTGCTCTGGTACCTGGGAGAAGTTTAATATCACTCTTGTTTTCCTTGTGTTCCTCGGTCAATGTCCAGTGGTAGCGATTACAACAGATACACTATACTTCACATGCCAAATATAATTTCACTGTACATTTCATTTTGTATTTTCCCTTTTCCTACACCATGAAAGGACAACCAGGATTAGCTGACAGAGGGCGTGCTGCAGCCTCTGCTGAAGCTAGTGAAAGGCTTCCCAATGGCTCCGCTCCTAGCTGGACTGGGCTTATAATTTCTGATTCCTTTCTGTCTCCCTTTACTTATCTACCCACAGTCAAAAAGGCTTAATCTTTCCTCCTCCTTCAAATTGAAATCTTTTCACACTTCTAATCAGTTTGATTGCCTCTTTGGGATGCACTTTCTGCTAAATCTTTTTCTGATGATGGCCTGAATACTAAATACAATATTTAAAATGGATTTTCAATATCAAGCTCTGTCCTCCTTTGACAGAGTGCCATGTCTTTTTCTGACCGCTCCATTAACATGCATTAGGTCTATTGTAGTATTGGCATATAGTTACACTACGCTATTAATGACTATAACACAAAAAAGTACATGCTTGCTTTCTTTTTCAAAAATGTTGTCTATGATTATATTGGTACTTATCTACACACAAGACACTTTATTATCTCCTTTGGGGTTTCTGACTTCTGCCAGTAGCTTTGACAATGGAGATTTATCACAGAGAACATAGAAAGCTACGATACAGTCTTGCTCTTCTCTGCACAGCCTGCTGGTCTCTGCCACATGAGGAATGTACATGAACACTCCTGCCTGTTGCTGTGTAAAGCTCGCAAAAAGCATAATGCAGGAATGACATTATTCTTAGCAGCAAACAACATCTCTTATGGACCCTTTAGTTATATCTACTATGTTAAGGTAGATGTAATCTCTGCAGTATAGCGGTTGTATTATTATTCTAATTCTACACATAGAAATACATCATTTCTGGTAACTTGTGTAAAAGCTAGTGAAATCTTTACCTACATTCTGCCTCCAGAAAAGATAAAGGTATCAGAGAAGAAGACAGGTTGGTGGGTTATTATGTGCAGGGCAGACATTTCCCCATTCATATAATCTTCATGCATTCGCGTACAGGAAAGGAAGTAATGGAACTCCTTTGGCATTATTTCTGTTAAGAGCAAGGAGTGTCTCAAAAATGCTGTATCCTTTCTTGTAGAGCACCAGACAGTGATTTATAAACCTATGGTGACTGTAGGGATCTGCTAAAAGGCTGAATTTCATTCAGATTTGATAAACATGATTTTAAAATGCAGGCACTTGTGTGCTTTATTGGCTTCCTTAATTAAACATTTATTCAATAAACTGATCAGTAGTGCTTGGTGAAGCTCAGAAAATGGTAACGACATTGGGAGAAAATTGACTAACCACGCAAGTCTTGGGTTTAGGCATTAGCATTAAACACTCGTGACATAAAACCCATGGTTGAAGTGAGTTAACTATCAAAGTAGAAGGTACTAGGACAGCTTGTTTATCATCTGACTTGTAATCCTCTTTTCAGGGGCTTTATTTTGAAAATTTTATCCTGCACATGGTTTTAGGGGACAATGGTAAGTTTTTGTGAATAGCATCCTTTTTCAGAATGACAGTCAGTCAGGAAAGTATGTAAGGGGATGAACAACAAGATGGAGGTTACCAAGCTAAAATGTGATATTGATGTCCTGGTAACTGTTATTTTTCACATTCCTTTTACAGAGCATTTTGAATGATCCTCCAGACCTTCAACTATGTTGAAAAACATTGAAATAATATGGACAGCTCTGTACCAAATTATCTCAGTGCCAGGAAAAGTAATGTACTCTAGAAAGCAATAAATCCCCATAGTTTGTCAGTGGCTATTACCAGCAGGCAAGATTTAGCATTATTCTGATACTTAGTTCTGTGCCTTAGGAAAAATCCAGCAGCCCAGGATTCAGAGAATCATCAATATGTTTTAAAGTTCTCTCTCACATTGATTCAGGATGCTACACCTAAGAATTTGGCTTAGAATATTTAAATTATCTAAAATGCTTGTAGAAAATATTTAGAAAATATGAAATATTATCTTCTTTTTAACGAAGTTGATTGTTTACAAGTATATATTACTGTGCTGTAAGCTTCATAGGAAGTGTTGGCCTCTGTCATATTCAGTGCAAACAATGCAAGACCTCTGAAGGCATGTCAGAGGCTAACATTAAAGAATTATTTACAAGAAGCAGATGAATGCCCCCCCTTAAGAAACAAAGAACTTCATGAGCTTCAAGTTTATGCTCTGAATGTGTTTTTAGTTTTAAACAGAATCATTCAGAGCATGGGCATGATGCCTCCGCCATTCAATGCCGAGTGGGATTTTAAAAGCTTATGTTGGGGATAGGTAGATGAAGGTTTCATTGGATCAGCAGCTGCTGGTGAAGGATGCAAGAGTACAAAGAACAGCTCTGTCTGGTATGCTCTTACAAAGTATGCCCTATCTTCTGTCTTTCCAACACGTCATGTATTATCTCAGTTTGTCTCTGTTATTTAGCACCTAAGATCATGCAAATGGTGGTGGAATGTTGCTAGCTCAGCAGCTACCCTATGCTAATAGGTCCTGCTCATTCCCTTCAGTATCCTGTTTCTGTGGCTTGAAACAGGAGGGTGCTATTTGGTAGCATTATTCTATTAAACTCACACAAGAAAGAAACCAATCCCTGTTAGCTGGACTCAGTGCCTTGAGTAAAAATTCTTTTGACTACACCTCAATATATATACCACAGCAGTGGTATATGAGGAGGTGGTGAGATAAGGAAGAGAAAGAAACTCAACTACCATAATCACAATTCTACAACTGTGTAAGGGCTCAAAGCCACATGTCTTAATGTGGCCACTTTTATTAGCTTCAGTATTAGAATTGCTCTAGTCAAAATGAGGTGGCTCTTCCTTGAGCAACTTAAGGCTGTGGAAACAAATCTTTGGCTATTTCTGCCTTATGTGAGGATGCTTTCAGAAGTGACAGTGTACTTTCGTTGAAAAACAAAACAAAACGTTCTAAACTTTTCAGTTAAAGAAGATGACAAATGTTTTGGAGCATGGTAGAATTCATTCAAGTTGGAAGCAGAGAAAAGGGTCAAGACAGCACCACCTATATTCAGTAATGTTCCTAATCATCATGGCTAGTGGCACTGGAATTACTATTCAGACTATACGCTCATTAGCACCTTGGCAGCTTGCTAGTTCATTAGAACTGGCAAAAGAAACAAGTGATTTGTATTAATAAACTGTGGAAAAAACACATCTTCACAATTGCTTGATGTTTTTCAGCTTCCCAAAAAAGCTCAGCCGAACAACTTGTGTCTACTATTTTCAATGTTTTATGCAAGTGTCTTTCTATCAATCCCCATGAAGGAGAGGACGTTAGAATAAATACATTGTCAGTGTTCTTAAAGTGGTGTTCTGCTTCCCAGTCCATAAGAAAATATGGTAGAGAGACTACATGGCTTTTCGAATCCACTCTGAAAAGTCAGTGACAGAATCAAGATTTGAATCTAAATGATCCTGGGCTCCTCCTTCAAGTGCAGTCATGAATGACAGTCTGAATGTAGCACTAGAAATATTAAGTAGAGTGGTTTTGTGAAAAGGTTCTGGTGAGAAAGTTAAGACAAAACCAGCCATACCTTGCCATCACACTCCGGTCACATGCATTAATGCAAAAAGCTGCTTCAAAAACTGTGGCTCTGCTCTGGTTCAAAATGCAGAGAATGTGTAACCCCACATAAAACTATAAACATGTTCCCCTGAGTGATACACTAAATGCACATATATGTGCATATATATACAGATATTTTTACATGCATACATACGTATGCACACACACATAAATATATGTATGTGTATAAGTAGGCAATGAGCCTGAGTTCTGATAAAATCCCAGCCATCTGAAAGTTTAGTGAAGCTGGGGGAAGGAAGCTGAAATGCAGTGCAAGAATTCATACGTATCACTCATGTTGCGAGTGAAGAGTGCTTGGATGCTGCAGAAAGAGACAAGGAACACGGCCTAATAGTATCCTCTTAACATTGCTGCTGTTCTGTTAGCTAGATCATGGGTAGCCCCCAGCCTTATTGCTCACTTCCAAGACTCACAAGATGTTACAGCAGAAGAGTGAGTAGTGGTAAGTTTCCTCTGTAGCAGATAGCAGGAAACACCAGAGCTGTTTGTTCTGGTTCTTGGCAGTCTGGCCTTTGGGTGCAAGGGTGGCACAAGATGCTCGTCATGGACCCAGTGCTTCTGGCTAAGGCTAAGAAGCAGTGTCCATAGAAGGCACTGGATTCAGAGGAGAAAACTGCAGCTGTCAGAGTCTTCCCTCATGCTCTTCTGTGGTGACACCATGTTCTGGCCCTTACATGAAGCAGCCACAGGCTTCCTCCTCTAATCCTGAGATCTGACGTAGCTGACAGTTTTCAAGTCCTGGGGCTAGAGACAGAGAAAACACACAGGGATTCGGAAGTCAGTGCCAAGGACTAATAAGTGGAAGATTAAAGCTCACCCTTCTGAGAAATGCCCCACAGACATCTTGCGATGACTTCTTTTCATAAGAAGGACTCACTGGAATCAAGGAGCTGTTAAAACAAATAAATACCGTTAATAACATGTCTAACAAATTACAAAGGTACCTTCTTTTTCTTTCCAGATACTTGGTCCTTCGGAGGTCCTACTCCCTCTGACAGAGATCAAGGCTCAGAGGCTTTTGTTTAAGGAATAATTTTTGAGGAAGAAAATATTTTCCAGAGATTTCATGGCCAGCTACCATAACAGGTCAGGTGATCCATTTTTAAGCAATGGCCCACTTTTCATGGTATACCTTAACTTTGGGGGTGGAAGGTTTTCAATCTCTTAGCACTTTTTTAAGGTTTTTCTTCTGAATTGGGAGGCAGTTCGCATGCAATGTCACCCTTGCCAGCAGCACAACAGCTGTTAATTGTATTCCACAGAGTTCGTCATATGGTGACACAAGATAGGGAACTGAAAAGCAAAGGGCTGGAACAGCACAGGCATATAATCATAAAGGGGGCCTGTTATAATCAAGCCATATACATTCCGTTTTGGAACTGAAAGAACTATCTTTTCAGAGTGATGAAAGACTTGGTAAATTGGACTGTAGGAGTTAAGCCAAGAGATTACTAACTTAATCAGAAAAGAAGGCATCTCCGTGTACATTTACATTTAATTGCATCTATCCAGAATTATCCTGTTATAATGGATCACACAATGGATTACCCAATATACAATTAATAAGTGGTTTTATAAAAGGTAGGGAAAAAGTGAGCTCTTCTCTCCTGTATTAATTCATGTGCACTGGATGCAGTAGGGGCAATATTTTATCAAGTACCTCAGCCCTCACCCACAGTGGCATTCTCTCTGAAGCTCCTATTTAGACATGAGAATGGGTCAGCTTGTGAAACAGTTGCAGCACAGGGCATGGCCCTCACCATGTCATGAAAGCAGCACTCTGTGCAGACTTACTTATGGTCCCAGGAAGGTGAGCAATGGAGGAGGAAGGGACATAGGGGAACTCTATATCCGTGTGTGGATGCTGAGTGGCTAAAACTCTGTTCTGTTGGAAAATTGTGTCTCTACAGCTCTTCAGCACCTAGGTTGTCTGTGTGTCAAATTTGATAGGTATGGATTTTTGCGAAGAACACACCAATGCAATCATGCAATTCATTTAACAGGAGAGCTGCCTAGACTCTCCTACCATCTTGGAGCAATTCCCATGAAAACCAATGGCATTATGTCAATATGGACAGCTGTAACTGAGCTTGATCCTCCAAATGCGCAACAGCTTCCTCCAAAAGAAGCCACCTTGTTATACACCCATGCTCCCATTCTGCTCCTGGTATCCCCTTCTCTTGTTCTGGCTTGTGAATTGGTGGCATTGCCTGGTGAGGAGGACTGGGAAACTGCTCTGAGATAACCATTTCTTCCTTTTTTTTTTTTAATACACTTCTCTGGTTCGGTGATTTTCTGAGAGCAGAATGAGGACAGATTGCTATGCAAGGCACAACATACGTAATAAATATCCTTTCCATTTCTTTTGTTCTATCTGGAGTCCCTGTCTGTCTAAGATATCCACCTTCTACACTGTAGTAATTGTTTCTCTTTCTGTCAGACATTCCTGTGATAAAGCATGAGTTTAAAATTCCATTCACCTGTTTATGGTGATCAGGGGTAATTATTGTAACTGGTTGATGACCAGTGAGGGTCACTTCAGGGAAATCAGCTGGAAAACTGAAGCTATGAGAGGTCATTTCTAATCAATTTCTCTCCTGAAAGAGAGAAGGTCTCTTACTTATGGTAGTATACCCTGCTAGTGATGCAACACTGATTAAAAAACTAAAAGGGAGCAAAGAATACAAGTAATCTCAAAGATGTTTCACAGCCTATGCATAAGCTTACATGTCATTCATTACAATAAAGTAATTGTCAATGAAAATGAGGATTTGCAGACAGTTATCACACAATGACTGGTATTTTCTCTATTCAGAACAGAAAATATTTCTACCTATAAAATAGTTGATGTCTTAATTATAACCACTATTTTATACCAGCTGGCCACACAGCTTTACTAAAATATTAAAAAGTAGTTGGCACATGTAATACATATGTGTTCATTAACATAACTTTCAAAGAAATACCATTTTGGCTTCCTAAAGGCAATACTATTGGTCAGTATTGTCTGTGTCCGTATGACAAGCAGTCAAGGAGTGACCTCTTCAGGAAACAGTGATATTCTAACTCCTGTTTGACAGAGGCATGATGGCACCTGGGATATTAAAAAATAAAAAAGAAAAGAAAAAGAAAATACCTATAAAAAACCCAAACAGTGTTCTTGAGGATTAGGTAAATCCTGCTTTAGCATTCAGATTAAAAACCCCCACTAAATTCATGGAAGATATTTGAAACATGCCATTTATGTCTGGAATTCGTGACTAAAGCCTTTGCTGTTTTAAACTCAGTAGAGCCCCTGAAATCTGAGCAGTTACACTAGACTGCAGCAAATAAGGATCTGGCTCATTATGTTTATGCACAAAGCTTGTAGAAGGTGCAAACTGCAGGAAAACATAAATGCATGCGCATAAACTGGGAAGGTATTGAACCACAGGATCAAATCCCAATTACTTTTTGGAAGCCACAATGAGAAACAGAATAATAGGAACAGAGGGCTGAAAACAAAAAAGGAGAGTACTCTCAGAAGTGGCAAGGATTTCCTTTGTAAGCTCCCTAACCTTTGTATTCCTTCTTTATCAAACCATAAATTAAATTGAACAATAACAGCTACCCCCAGCTACCTACAATAACAGCTATATGACAACTACCTTAATTGTTTTGTGAGATACATTGAAAACCGCTGACAGAATCTGCCGTGGAACATTAAGTTATATCTTATGGTTCAAATTCTACAGGTATAATAAATCAATAAGTAATAAATTTAAATGTGTAGCACTTTTTGTGTTTTCA
This sequence comes from Nestor notabilis, assembly GCF_000696875.1. Classification (NCBI taxonomy): domain Eukaryota; kingdom Metazoa; phylum Chordata; class Aves; order Psittaciformes; family Psittacidae; genus Nestor; species Nestor notabilis. The sequence goes on along the minus strand of NW_009951649.1, from coordinate 11,432 downwards.
GCATGACAGTAAGAGAAAGAAGGATTTTTTTGATAACACTAAGATTGCTGGTGAACTTATGCTACAGTAAGAAACATCATAACCAAAATTCAGAGAAGGAAAAGTCTTGGTCCTTTGCCAACAGAGAATGTAAAAACGAGGCTTTAAAAACTTTTCTTATTGTTTGTTCCATTATCATACCAGGATAAAAGAAGTCTTTACTGATATGCTCTGCAAGTGAATGCATAGTTCATGGTAGCATCCACATCTGAAGACTGGAACGTAGCTGAATATATCCAAGGCTGTATGTTACTTGGAGGAAGAAAGAGAATCAGCATCATCCACATTTTCCAGAACAGAGGTCATTTTACAGATTTTAATAGGCTTGGATTTTAAAGGTCTGTTTCCTACAAGAGCTGCTTTGGAGCCCAGGGATTCCTGCTCAGTCTGTTCTTCAAATTCTACAACAAAGACCACCACCACCCTCTTCCTAGTTTCAAAAACGCTTTTTTCCTAAATTCTATGTCCACAAACTCCACAAAAACCTCTTAAAAATCTCTGTAAAAATGCAGTTGGTTGTGCTGACAGAGGAGAGCATTAAAAATCTACAGTAGTATTTTTTTTTGTGAAAAATAACCACTTTTCTTCCCTCTGACAGTAAACAACTTGTCTAATTGCTGTAAGCCTTTTACAGGTATCTAGCATATGAGGAATCTGGGCCTTTATCAATTTGGGCATATTCTTCTTCTGTACAAAACTAAAAAGATGAGAAACCTAATTTTTACTGTTTCTAGGAATGATCTCATTACTTCTGCTAGCGTAGGACTACCTGTTTGGTAAAGTTAAGCTTGTGTTTAAAAGCATTGCTGGATCAACATGGAAAAGTTGTAACTTTTACCAGATCATTTACTTTTGCAGATGGAGTAATCCATTTACAATGGTGGTCCTGCATATTTTATAGAAAATTACAGTATTGAAGTGTCATTTTAAGGCACTTTTAATTGCATACATAAGGTACTGAAATACAATAAAAACACGCTAGAAGTCTCTAGAAATTATTTTAAAGAGATCACTCTTTAGTGTTGATGTTTTCAAACTGAAAACCTTCTCATACCCATCCTTAATTTTGGCTCACTTCAAAGGAAGAAAACATGTATTTGCTAGACAAGGATGAGCTAAATGTATAAAAGCTTCCATGAAATAGTCCTGCTACCATTAGCTTTATTACATGTTTATCCTGTCATTAGTCAAGACAGTATTACCATATATTTATGTATCATTCCCATGTTAAGGCAAATTATTTTTGTGGTGGCAGATTTCTATAACTCTCAAATGTTGATATATGCTTCATGATAGGGATTTGGGAGGCTTGCAGAAGCCCCATGAGAGGCAGCAACAGGCATAAGGTAAGTGATGCACCCTAGATGCAATTTTTTGTATGGCTAAGGCTTTCTTGACATGTTGGATAACATATATTCCTTCATGCGCACCTCACTAACAACTCAAAATATATTTTCAGTTGAATAAATGAAACGTTATTACATACACAGATGAACAAGAGTATTGCCTGTAGAAAATTTAATGGACTTGAATGACTCTCTTAAATGGTAAATAAAATTTGAATAAAAGGTACAATTGCCTATTTACCAGATAGACTAGGGTAACTTCAGTATTGTCATTCTGGTCTGCTGAGTACATAATATGCTTTAAAAAAAGCTTAATTACATACTTAGCTGATAGACTAATAGCTCCGGTGGGAGTAATTTTGCTCTATTAAATATGAATACATATGTATTTACCCAAGATAGAGCCTTCCTAGTCTCCTGAATGAAAGGTAGAGAATTGTTGGTTTCTACCCAAACATGAAAGAATAATAATTAAAAGAAACCCAAAATCAGAAAAAAGGGCAAAATAAGGTATTTATACCTACTAGAGTAACTAGTTAAAAATAAACACATGAAAAATATTTCGCAGACAACAAAGCATTAAAGCGACACTTTTCCAGTCTCTTCCCAGGTAGTGTTCCAGCTATAAATACCCACAGGTGAGAAGGAAACTTATCTTACATCTTTAAAATGCCAACAGCCATATAATAATTTCCCTCCTTGCAGGACAAATTGTGTTACAGAGAATACATGGACATGCCAGCTGGGAGATATTGGGGCTTGGTAGGTCATCAAGAGAGACCTTGAGGAGACAGTCCTTCCGGGTGCTCTGAGGAGCTGCATAAGCAGCTCCACACCAGCCTATTCAGCACACATGAACAGGTGCACCCAATTCTCTTTGGATGTGCTCGAGAAATGCCCCAGCATCCTTGTGCATCCCAGGACAGCTAGGTACTGTAAGTCTAATTCAACATCCTGCTCCAAGCAGGGCTAACTTCAAAGTCAGAGTAGGTTGGTCAGTCTGTGTACAGTCACATTTCAAATATTTCCAAAGATAGAGGTTCTGAAAATTCTCTGGGCAACTTAAGCCAGTGGTTAAACACTGTAATTGTGATTTTTTTTACCTTACAGTTGGAATTTTCCTCGTTGTCACATGTGAACATTGTCTCCTGTCCTTTTGCTGGTCACCTCCAAGCATTCTGAGTCTCTCTTTTCTATAAACCGCAGAAGATAGCTGAAGGAGGCAGTTGGTCCCCTGACCACCAAGAAGCCATCTCTTCTCCAGTCTGAACAAACTCCTCGGCCTCTCCTTGCACATCATGTGCATTGGCCCATTAGCGTAGTAGTGGTATGTCCCAAGACTTGCTGCAGTGTGTTAGCCTTTAGCTTGTCAGTCCTCCAGCTGGGGTTTTGAAGAGCTGCATATAGAAGAAGCATCACTTCCTTTGACCTGCCGGTTACAGCCCAGTATTTGTGGTGGGCTTGCATTGCTGCAAGGGTGCACTGCTGCTTATGTCCAACCTGTCAGCCACCAGCACCCCCAGCTCCTTCTCTGCAAAGCTGCCTCCTGACTGGTCAGGTCCCAGCCTGTGCTGCTTCACAGGATTGTTCAATCTGAGGTGAAAAACTGCATTTGCCTTTGTTGAACTTGAGGAGGATTTTTTCAGCCCATTTCTCTAGTTGCTGAGGTCTTTCTGCACACAGGTATATCTTCTGCCTTGTCAACCGCTTACCCTTGGTTTGGCACTATCCATGAAGTTGAATCCTGTCACATCGCTCGGGCCACAGGTGGAAATGTCTAACAGCTGGGCTCAGTACTCAGCTGTGAGGAATGCTGACAGTAATCAACTGCTAGCTAGATTTTGAAACACTGAGTATTATTGTGCACTTGTCAGTTCTTCACCCATTTTACAGTCCACCCATCCAGTCCATGTTCTTCAAATTGGTTATAAGGATGAGAAATAAATGGTTTGGGTTTTTTTACTTTATCTCTCTTAGTCCATACCATGGACTTCATACAGATGCTGAATAGAGAGACAAAGAAATGATCCTTGTAGCAATCCATAATTGCAGAATGCAGCTTGCCATCCTCCCTATGCATTCAGTAAATTATTTTAGTGCACACCCTTGACCATATGTCATTTTTCTAATGAAAAGCTACAATACTGCATGACCAAGAGTGTGAGTTCCTGCACAGATGTTCAGAATGATGAAAATAGCCCTCCATCATCATCAGGAAGGCATACATTAAGATTTTTAATCCCTCTTCTGGTCCAAATCTATATTGCACGCTGTCTAAGATACACTTAGACAATACGAGGAGTATATTTGCAGCTGGCTTTTGACTATATTTTTCCCAAGAGTTTGCTATGGTACAACACTGAAAGTAGCTGTTTAGAGTCAATGGATGGGGGATTGTCTTCTCCACTCACAACTGGCCCACTGATAATTTGAAGTTGAAAGGAGTTCTTCCCCTGTTTTGATCAAGAATTTCACCAGGAGCTCGGGAATATCCTTCAATGGTCAGAAAGGGAATAGGGTGGATTTGTAAGATCAAGACTTTTTTTTAGGGAAGGCTGATAGCTTTTGAGAGCAAGCATATACAAAACTGAGATAAGGATGGCCTAACTGTCTGTATAGAAAGCACAGATCCATGCTACATAGGACAACTTGCTTAATGTGTGATTATCACACTTCTAATGCGGTGAAATAATAATGGTTGAACACAAGAATTCCTGGTCCAGGCCAGGGTGGGTGCCTACTTGATTCAGTACTATGTCTTTGGTGGTGACTTAGAAGGGATGCCTAACCACACGAAACTACAGACCCACAAACCCACAAAACCCACACTGCAGTTCTTCTTCAGTCTTAGTGTCAGACTTCCTTTTTTTTTTTTTGATAACCCTTGAAGGATGCTTTTTGTATGAATGTGTCTGAATTTCTATCTGAAACCCTGAGAAAGCTTATGGAACTCACAGCCTCTAGCAGGCAGGGACTCTACTCCTGACTATAAAAAGGTGACTCCTTTTTTTTGCTTTGAGCCTGTTACTTTTATGATTCATTTGATGCCCCTTTGTCCTTATCCTGGGAAGCAGTGGATAGTCATCCTTTATTTACCTCTACATTATCATCAGTTTGTAGATATCATAAAGGTCATTCATCTTCCAGGTTGAAGGGTTCTAGTCTACTTAATTTCTTCTTGTATGGAAGCTCCACACCTAAACCCTCTGTGTTACCTTTTGTGCACCTTTGTTACCATTTGTGCACCTTTTCTAATAGTACTGTATTCTCTTTAGATGGGGGGTGTGTGAAGGTTATGCATCCTACTGAGGATGCAGTTACCATCTAGATCTATGCAGCACCCTAGCGATGTTTGTTCTTTTGTTCGCTGTTCTATTTGCTTTTTTGACCACTGCCAAGCTTTGAGCTGACATTTTCACAGAACTATTTATTATAATCCTAAGATCTCTTTTCTGAATGGTAATTGCTAGTTCAGAGCCCATCATTCTATATACAAAGCGAGGGTTGTTTTTCCTCTTGTGAATCACCTCACAAACAGTGAAATTCATATGCTGTTTTATTCACCCACCATTCTTCTGAAAACCTCCTGCAGCATGTCACAGTTGACGTTTTTCTTTTCTTTTGACCACTGCCCTGAAAAATTTAGTATCATCTGCAAATTGGCACTGCACTCTCATTTTCAGATAATTTAGAGATATGTTAGATGGTATAGGTCCTAGCACCAGTTTCTGCAACCTCTCTCCTTTGCAGATGTCATTTGTTCCTACCTTTTGTTTCATGCCTTTTCGTAATGTACTAATCCATGTGAGGACTTTCTCCTTTTAGTCTGTAGCAACTGAGCCTCTTGAAGAGATTTCTGGTTGGAGAGGAGGAGGAAATCTTGCTGAAAGCCTTCTGGAGATGAAGTAGATCATAAGCCTGCAATGGTTGTCTGTGTGCTTAGTCCACTGAATCCACTTCAGAGGATTAATACGTATTTGTGAGGCATGGCTTGTCTCTGTGGAAAAATAATGTGAAATAATGTGATTTGCACTAATACCATATTTGTCTATGCATTTATGAATTTGGTTCTTTAGTGCAGCTTCTGTCAGGTTGCCTTACACTGATATCAGGCCTACAGGTCTTCATTTTCCAGTGTAAAAGGAAAAAACAACAAAAATGATGCTGCTAAAAGCTGTTGGGGAAAGGAAGTGGCCATGTTTTGTTTTCTGTTCTGACTCATCTCTGGTGGATTCTCTATCCCCGTAGATATACTCCCTGTTGCAGTGTTTGATAGGTCCTACAATAGCTATTCTCCCCTTACAATTATAATCTGAGGTGCAGTTAATGAGAAGAATGATGACGCTCCTCATGCAAGGACATGGCTGACCTTGGAGTCCTCATGCAGATCCTAAAGAGCACTCTCATGAATAAAAGTTTTGCACATGCAGACTGATTTAAAAAATCCCACCAGTAGACACCTCAGATTTGTTCTGGTTATTTATGGACACAGCTATGTATTGGTGTTTACTGAATCCCACCTTAACATGTCTATTCCCCTGTCCTTCAGTATTTTAAAAAGGTGAATAGTAGTTTCATAGGGTACTTGGAGCTTTATGCGTGCCATATGACAATAAGGTTGCCATGGAGACTTCTCATCCTCTGTACTGCTGTAATTAACATAGAATAATTCAGCTCCTTTTATCTGCATGAAAGTTACAAGACAGTCTCCTCTTTTTTGTTGACTTTTTTTCCTTGTGAATATGGATGTTTTGTGTAACAGAGCAAAGCAGGTAAATCTACAGCCTCCTGACCTCAGGAATAATGCAGAAAATATACAAATACAGTGTCTGCTCTTGCAAGCAAAGACTGAGATTACAGCCTGTGAGAAAAATGCATCAGTAACAACATAATAGCAGCTACTTGCAGTAGAACGCATACAGAACAGGAGGAAAGCCAGAAACATGATGAATCATAAAATGGCAACTACCCTCTGACACTCCTCTTCCTTGAGTATCAGTAATAATTTGTCACATATGAGATGGAGATGTCTCTTTAATTAATTCATTGAGAGCTTAGTAGTCACCCAACATATAAAAATATGACCTGGAAATTTTTTTTTTACCTGACAGTACGGAAGTAAATGTGGTGGTATTGGGACAACATCACCAAAAACAACATGTTGCATTGAGAATGTAATGCTTAGGAAAAAAAAAAATCTGTGTATTTAAGAGCTATTGGATGAAGAAAGGAATGTTGGCTTTAAGTGTGAGGAAAGATTCTCCTGCAAATTCTGTGTAATTTTTTATTTACATTTGGGATGATGTCCAAGGCTGGACCAGAGTTGGGCTCCCTTATATATTAAGAGCACTTTATCTTTTCCTTACATCTTGTCTATCATTAAGGATTTGGATCCTGCCTGGGCTGGATGATTCTTTTCACTGCAGAACTAATGAAACCATGACTGCATGAAAGACAACAAAATGACATATTACAATGAAATAGGGTTTCAACACAACTGTTTAAAAGTATTGGTTTGCTTTTGTTAACACCTATTTAACTTCAGCACCTCATATTCTGTATAAATCAGCAAGATTCTGTTAAAATTTCTGTACTCTCAGGGTTTCCCTTCAGAATTTGAAATAAACAACCATTAGACTGTCTACCAACAGAAAAAAAAAATCCAACATGTTATTTATGGTTTTATATATTCCAGGGTATGCTGTCAGTAGAAAGTAATATATGTTCTCAAGTCATGTTAATTAACTCAGATCAAACACTGAAAGACAGTCTCTCATGCTGAACTTACTTAGTGGTCTTTTTTCCCTCATGGAAACATAAAATAAGTTCCAAATCAGGCAGAATTTAAGGACAACTGTAAAATGCATAGAAAAATCACCTTTCAAACTCTTTGATATTCCATCTGATATTCAGTAGAGCTTCCAGCAGTCACAAGAGTTCTTTTTTCACCTGTATAACTCCATCTTCTCTGCTAGTTTTGAAGTGGAAATACAGGAGAAATAGCTAATGATAAAAGCCATGTAACTTGGTCCTTGTAACTTTATTTTTGTGAGACTAAGTGAGGTAAACAGACCTCAGCTTTCCCTTCAGCACACGGACCGGTTTGACATCTACCAGTGAAATTGTCAAGTAGACTTAAAATGAAACAGATTTCAGGAGCAGCAATCTCTCCTAGCATACAGGTAAGAGAGGCCAGACCAAGCTGCAGCTCTGCAATGGGCAGAGCACAACCAATGGCTATTGATAAAAACAGACTTTCAGAGGACATACCACTTCTGATCCCTGCAACAGTTGTCTCTTAACCAGAAGCCCTTTGAGCAGGGACTGGACTGGAAAACGGAGAATGTGATCTCAATATCCGTCTCCCTCACAGACTTCTTGGGGACCATGTACTCAAAGGGTTTTCAAGGACCTGACATGCAGTGAACAGAGGTGCCCAAAGAATTTAAAGACACTGGGCTGGAGTTCCCTGTCCATCAGCAAGTCTCTTCTCATCTTCCTCGTTTCAACCCCTTGTTCATCCTGTCTTTTAAGACTGAAAGAGTAATCCTTTGTTCATACCATACAGAACATGTTATTTAACTGAAAACCTGCTCTCTTGTTGTATAGGTAAATTAGTGGATGAGATGTGCCCACAGGTGATACGGCTGGCACACTGCTTCTTGCCCTCATAGTAGTTGTTATGAGCCAGATGGGCCCAGAGAGTGCCTTGTGCCATCTGAGTGGGACCCTGCGTCAGCTTCATCAACGGAAAGGGAAGAGCACAGAAAGGCTGGAAACAAGCCTTTCTAGGAGCTGGGAGCTGTCAGACCTCTCCACACAGAGCTGTATTAGGTGTGTTGGGCCCTACTATCATAGCTACATTCTCCATAGGAACATATGGTATTAAGGAAGAGAAAAGCACATAGAGGGGAAAGAAGCAGTGTCTGCATCCATGACTGTGTTTCTGTGACTGGAATGTGGTTGAGGTAACAACAGACATAGAGCTTGTTTCTGCCTTTGATGTTCTTTTGGTGCAGCCATTAAGAAACTTAAACTATCAGATTCAAATTTCTGGAGCCTGTCCACAGCTTGCTGTCATAGAAAATGTATGTACCTGTATTTTCATTTCACCTTTGGGTTAATTTCTAAGGGTCCTTCTTAGAATTCCATTGAAAGTGGAAAAATGATCTGATAAACAAGCAGAGCCAGCCACAGAATGCCTGACATCTCTAGTGAATTACAGTGACCCATATGGAATAAGAAATAAGACCAGCTTTCCTATCTGAGGGTATTTTACTGACAAGAGTTTTCAGATTTTGTTTTTGCTTACAGAAAAATGTTGTCAATAGAAGCAGGTATTCCTGACATATGTGTAGACAGGAAGGTTATTAACAGCATTTGTTGTCCAAACATTGCAGGTGGTGAGCTCAATTTGGGACACAGGGATTATTATGTGGTATAATTTGTTCTGTGTTATTTCTGGCTCACAGAAGTCGAACAGAAAGGAGAAACAAGAATTTGTGCTTACCATTGCTCCATGGAAGGCATATTACTGTGCCAGTGTGCAAGTAGCCTGTTGGCAATTATACTGCAAATGCCCAGGTAATGCTAATGCACTTTAAAAGGAAGCCGATGTCAGCAGCCAAATTTTATTTAGTGAGCAAGAAACCAGAACTGCCACACAGGCTGCTGTGAGACATCAATATCAGATGGGAATCCTGCAATGCTGATGGTATCAACAAGACCATGGCTTGCCTGAAGCACTGTTTTGTTCCTTATGAGGTTTACGTTATTTGTGTGGCACCTAACTCCACTCTGCTATTGGTCTGACCCTGAGTGAGTTCTCCTGCATGATTGCTTATGTTGGCACAGCATATATTTTAGAAAGAAAGTTGGGAATATTGCTAGCCATTGCAGTGAAAAATATCTGCCTTTGTGTGCTGTCAGCATTTGTCAGTTCTGCCCTTGGAGATATGGGTGTCCCAGCAGGGATGGGCTTGCCCTAATGGGTCCTGTGGGATGGAACCTGGCTGGAGAAGGAGGGCACCACACTACCCTGATGCCTCACATCCCCATTTTTCCCCATGCAGGAATTGACTGAGGTATTTAAGTTACCCATTGCTTTTTCTTTTAAAAATCTAAATAAACCACAAGATATTTGTCTCTCTGACTGCAAAGCCTGGCTTTTTCATTTCTAATCAGGGAGGAGTACCTCAGATTTGCAGACATCATTGGCACCAACACTGAGCGTTAAAGCAAAACCCCAAAATCGGGTGTATCTTCTGCCCCTCTTTACTCCCACTGACACAGTCAAAGATTGCACTTTGCTACATCAGTCGTGTAATTGCACAGGTGGTTCAGCCGACCACCTGCTACCATGGCCTCTTACTCCAGTGTGACCTCCCAGATGTGTGGCTACACTATGCTGTATTGAGAGGAAGATGGCTTGGTAGCTTGCTTCCCGCTTACCCAGATGACTCTGAAACAGTGACTTCATCCTTTCCGCTACTGGCTGCTGTCCTACCACTCGTGTTCACACTAACTTTGTTAGCAATGATTTTATAGAGTCTTACAGAACACAATTCAAATGTTAAATAACAAAAACAAATCCAGAGATAGAAGTCTTCAGAGAGAGCCAGCAACCCCACGGCCTGTCATTTTTGACAATTACATTTTGAGATAACGTCACTTAAGCCAGTTTAGATCCCTTTAGTGAGTACCAAGTTGATTTTGAATCATTCTAATTTCTTGATCAAAATATAGAATAATGTCCACTCAGACAAACTGCACAAGCCAAAATACATTACCTATATATGGTCCATTTATTAACAATATTTATAATGACCTAAATGTTTTTTTCATTAATAGGTGTGTGTAGGCTGGTGTGCTATGCCACAGCTTCAAAGAGACGTAAAAGATATACCACATTTTTCTGGTATGGGTTAAAGACAGTGTTCCTACTGAGGAATTGGTATTTTGTCCAGTATCACTTTGTGGTATGTATCTATAATAAGCTCCCAAGCATGGGGTAGTTAGAAAGATCTGGGATATTTTGGTTTTGCTTTTCAGAAAGTATAATCCAAATTCTGCTGTCAGTCACATTCAGATGTTATTCCTTAAGCATTTACTTGCATTCATGGGGAATTCACAGATTAAGAGCACACTCAATGCAAGGAAAAGTGTCAGGAACTGGTTCTAAATAGCCAAAGTATATGAATGCGAATGGCATCTGAACTATTGTTTTGAAAGTATACGCCAGTGATAACCCATTACCTTCCCAACAACAAGTGGAAGTGACCTGTATTATCACAGTTATAACAAGGTATCCTTCTCGATGGGTCAATTCTCAAGAAACCCTCAAGCTTCTGATTTTTAATGTCCCTGCCCCCACCCCCACCTGAGGAACACTTCTGAAATGATCTGCTGAAGTTATACAACATGTGCTTTAAAATCAGTAAGAGTATGAATTTCCTAATGCTGCCTGATTTCTTCATACATCATAAAAATATTTTCAAAGGGCAGGAGTAAAGCACTCACCATGGCAAAAACAACTATTATGAGAAAATTATAATGGTAAAATCAGTTTCTAATAGTAACAATGCTGTCAGGCAGACACAAATGCAATATGACTCTTACGTTGTGCCAAAGCTATGCACTGCATTTAATGGTTCTAAAATGAGGAAATTCCACAATGAAAAATTAGATGAGGTTACTCCTGATGTTTGCTCTTCTCACCATGAATTTCCCCATTAACTGCTGCTTTCTTTGTCAATGAGATATTTTTATTTTCTAGGAGGTAAGTTATCATTTTAGTAGAGTGAAATGGACTTTTCACATAGTAAATGACTGCGAAGTATGTTGAGAAAGGTGTCTGCCCTAACAGGGTCCTGTTCTTCATTTCCCTGCTTTGGTAAATACTCTCACTGAAATAAATGGGATTGCTTTCATTGCAGGTGTTTCCAGAAATACGTGTAATTGATGCCATTGCTTGGATCCAGTTGTGCAGTCTGATGCTGAGGATGAAGGAGGGTGCTGGAGAAATCATAGAATCATAGAATGGTTTGG
>NW_009951648.1:0-18898 GCF_000696875.1 Nestor notabilis | reverse complement strand
TCTGAATCTCTCCTCTGCCCAACCTGTAGCTTCTTCTACAGAAGAGTTGTGACTCCCCTCCCCAAAGCCTCAGGGCATGCTGACATCTTTTCCTTGTGTAGAAGACACCGGTCTATGAGGGACCAAACAAGCATTACCAAACTCCTTCCATGCTGACCACTCAACAGAAATCACAAGCAAGAACTAACTCTTCATTTATCCTCATTATATGTGGATATTTTCCAGGCCGTCAGACAAATTAATTCTGAGAATGAGTTTCACACAAAAAAGTATTTAGACTACGTAGGGACATATAAATCTTTTCTTATGCATTTCTGGGATGGTTGGCAGGAAAGTTGCACTGTTCTTCAGTTGATCTGGAGAGATGCAAGTGCAGCTCATGCAGTCATTACAGATGAGTCTGCAAGTGTTAAAAACAGGAAAGTGTTGTCTAAAAACACTTTGAAAAAGGTAAGTTTCTCACTTCAGTATCTCTGCAGTAAAGTGATGGGCATAGGTAATGGGTAGGAACATGACCTGTTCGTGAAAGGACTGATCCAGCACTTAGGTCAGGTCTTGGAAAGCAGCAAACACAGGTGTAGGAATGCACTCAACAAAGACCGTAGCACCAAGTAGCAGCTATGCCAGATGGCTACATATTGCTTAGGAGATCTCACCACCATGACAGGACTCATAAGTGGGGAGGAACAAAGAGCTGGGTTCTACGTGGAGTGAGCAATGACATCTTTGCTAAGGTCTTACTCATATACACAGGTCTGTTCCAAAACACGCTGAAATCACTGGGACTTTCTCCACTGACACCAACAAGCTCCAAATCCAGCCCACAAAGAGCTGTAGCAAGACTGCAACCATATGGAATTATTTCTAAGTCACGGTAGTAAGAGATATAATGAAAATATGTTGGCTTGTTTCAGTTGGTAAACATAGAGTCTTGGCAGGCTCAGCAAGAGACCAGATGCTAAGTGGCCTGGAAACTGTCCTCTTATGCTTAGAGGTGTCTACTTCAGATTGGGGTGGGGACCATGAAGAGGACACAGTGTGGGCATGTCAGCATTGTTACTGGTTGTTTTCTACCTGTCCTGTACAGAGCTTTTCAAGTCTGGCAGTCTGAAAGCTAAAAATTCCCTGCATCCAAACAAACCCATGGGAAAGTACATACTGAGCTAGATAAATTACAGTTATGAAATAGAAGTATTTAATTAAATCTTGTCTGGCTGTATTTTGTACCCTCCCCAGAAAAAGCCCAACTTCAAAACTAATCTGGAACTCACCGCCTATGTTATAATTTACTAGAAACTCTGTTGTCATCACTTCGGTTCATAGAAAGGAAAAATAAGACCAGCAACAGCTTTCATCAGTTCCTCTTTAAAAACAAACTGCTGCATTTTAAAGAGAAAAAAAATATAGAGATAGAGCCAAGTCCAAATTTGCTGTAAGTGAGGGGAGGTTATCTAAGCCAACCAGGGTGGAGAAAGGTGGGTCAGGTTAGCAGAGCGAAGACAGGTTTCAGGGAGATACCCCTCTTTAGCCTGCCTTTGCCTGTACTAACTCCTCTGGCTCCAGCTGAAATAGGACATCTCCTGACTCCCTATCAACTGCATGTTTGTGTGATGGTCCATAGAACAGAGAATGCAGACAAGAAAAAGGTGTGGGGCAGCTGGAGGATCACCCTATGGCAAAGGGTCTACAAGATGTGATTTGGATGGAGGAGGCTGCCACCACTGCCTTTGCAGCAAATGCCCTTTGGGGATCCTGACCTCCGCACACCCAGGCTTCTGACTGGAAGGTGAATACCTCCTCTACTCTCCATCCATCTGGTCTAGGAAGCTTATTTACATTTCAGATCCTCCACTTAGCAGCCATTTGTTCAGGACCTACCAGAACAGCACTGAAGGCTTGTGAATGGGTGTATAATGTATTTAAGTAAGAAGAAAATGTTAAGGGCAAAACAGCATTACAGCTGTTTTACAAAGTAGATGATGAAATCCGCACTACCCAGTGGATTTTCCCAAACATTGGACTGACAGCTCAAGCCAAATAGATACAGGGTGGCAGGGTTGGTGGCTGTAATAGTGAAAAGGCAGCTCCATCCTGGCTAACTCTCACAGAGCAGCTCTCTGGAGGTTCATGTTTTCTGTGTCTGGTTTCAGCCAGCTGGTGACCTGTTAAAGGAGAATGTCAGCACACACCATTCCCCCACCAACGCACCACTCGGCTTAGCCCTGCTCACAACATCCTGTTGAAATGCTGCTTGGATGTGAGGCTTTTATGGATGGACCGAGTTTATTCAGACCTCACTTGCTTTCGTAAGCATTGTCATGCAACAATGCATAATCCCTGTTTCATGTGTGTGTGGTCAATAGATTGGTCACTACGTTGTTTATTCAAACCGAATGGTTCATGTACAATGGGATTTTTCTTTAGCCTTTGTTTGTCCTTTGCATGCAAAAATAGCATGCATGTCGTGTTGGTTTAGCTGTTTCTTTTTTTCTCCGTAAATAGCAATGACATCAAGAAGAGCAAAACAAAGGTCAGTTTTACAGATTTCGTCTGCATGTGAAGCATGTTTTCCAGTGACTGGATACCTAATGCTGAATATTTACACTAGCACCTTTACAAAAGGCTAGCATGTAACAAATCAGAATTTGTGAACTAGATTAGAACATTACGGCAATCCAGCTCCTTTCCTGTGAAAGGAAATAGGAGTTCAGCCAGATCCTGAAATCTCGTGATGCTTTTACCATAAGGAAGATGTCTCCCAAAATTCTGATTTTTTACAAAATGTATAATTTTGGGGCCATATGAAAAAACTTTCAGCAAAGATTATTTTCTGTTAAAAACCCACTTTATCTAATTGGAAAAAAAATGTCTACTGTACAGATCAACGCAAGATCAAAGCCTTTAGTTTAAGACACCACACAAACATGATAGCAGAAAGCTCATAGTCCAAGAAGGTGGTAATCTAAGAGAAGTAAATAGATAAGAAAGAAGTGCCAGGACCATTCTCTGATAAACAACAAAGATACAAAAGGATTAATAGTCTTATGTAAGGTCACTATGGAGAGAGAAGCACTAAACCTCAATCTCCTAACTCCAAAGCTAATGCCTTAACCACACTACAGTCCTTCCACACTAAAAGAAGGATTATATTTTTACTGTTGGAAGCTGTTCTTTTTATCCTATTGGTGTTTAAAAACTGAATGTTTTGTTAAGCATTAATTTTGGATGAGTTTGCCATCTGAAATCTTATAGCACTTACAGTAGTTTTAGGAGATTTCCCTTGTTGGACTATTCATATAAGTAGATATATCTTGTTCTTTCTTTGGCTTCTTTCTGTGTTTGTTTTGGCCACCAATACATTCTACTTACAAGAAGAATAAAGGAAACCTTTCAAAAAAATTAGCACACTTACTTATGAGGGAGTCAAAAACACACCATGCCCTTGCAAAAAGTGAGTGACAGAGATAATTCCTCTTTCTAATTATTTTTCCTAAACCCAGAGGAAGCAAAATATTTGAGAGAAAGAAAAAAAATCTGTTTACCATACCCAAAATTTGATGAATTTGAAACAGGAGAGGACTGCACACACTTGTGTGAAGTGACAGCCTCATGGGCAGCACCAAAATTCATTCAACACTTGAAAAAAGACTTTCTTTAGTTAGAGGCCAAGCACAACAGCAATGAGTTTTCACACATGCACACTCATTTTGCTTTCATCTGGCAAAACACAGGTCAGTGAATTTGCATTCTAACTAGTTTTTAGGAGTGTCAGTACTTCTTTTTACTTTGCTTATGGCAAAACAGATGAAAATATACGATGGAGGAAGGTCTATACAACTCCAAAGTCCTACTTAAAGCAAAATTGATTTGTAGAGTGTATAGGCTTCATTCTGAATATTTGCTTTATTCATTTTCTTCCTTGGAGAACATCGTGACATGTGTGGAAACTGGCTTAGGACTTATTTAGAAGATCTATTTAATCTGTTTTATATTGGATATTTATTTTGTCAACCCAGATGTCCCACCAGAGATCTTGGGGTGACCATCACTTGTCTCCAAGTCATCAACAAGCAATGGCTGCAGGAGCTGGCTCATGAACACATTGCCTTTGTAACCCAGAAGGCTGAAGGTAAGGGCTGAATGGGATCTGCCTGACAAAATTGCCAGCTGCTTTTTCAACTCTTTTGTTAAAAACGTTGGTCCAAAGCTTAATCTTGTTAGCAACAGTGTGGATTGATTCTGGGAATTTCAGGATGACTCTTGAGATGAGGTTGCAACAGAAGATTCTGAGACATGAATACACACAGAAAGATTCCTACCATGAAATGTCCCCTCACTCACAGAGCCACTAATGTCCCACAGTGACTTATCCCTGCCTGCAGGTGCTGGGCCATACTAAACCTTCCTTCTTTCTTCATGCTGACAGTTGAACTCTTCTTGCAGGACAAGACAGTCACTGATGAGTTCTACACAGCTGTAGAGAATGCTCATGGCTCATCTCCCTTCAGTATTCAAACAATTTCAGAGGCATTAGGGCTGGATAATAACAGCAGACAAAAGTTTAAGCTTCTTCAGGTGTCTCTTCTTCATGCTCTGAAATGCTTCAACATGCACCCACTGCACTGCATATAGCTTGTGGCCTTGAGGTGCACTGCCTCTAAGGATAGTAAAATCTGGTCTTGAAGTGAACTTCCAGACAGCCCTCAAATGATGTTGAAGACAAAAACATACAGGTCTTTTGGTCTAGTGTTTACCATGTGTTTGCCCTTGAGTCCTTAACTTATTCCCACAGTAGCTCGATTTTCCATGCAGTCACTTATCCAAGTATTACACAGCTCCAATGCTGCTTTGCTCCTTGGGATAAACAAGATGGGATGAATTCATCCGAGGATGGAAAAGTGACAAAACAGAGCTGTTTTCAACCAGTAGAAATCTTACCACCCTCCTTACAGACAAAGTAGACCTAGAGTCCCCCTTCCTTTTCTCAGGGTTGGGTTTAGCACTGTAATGGACTGACAAGCCCAAGACCAGGGAGTCAGGTTAGATGGGATCAAACTCTCCAGGGGACATTAGTCATCCCCTCTTATTTTTATTTCTGATCTATGAGAGGCCAGTCATAACTTTTTGCATACCCTAACTATGAAAGTTATCAATGTATTATTCCCACCAGCAACAGACTCCATTACCAGTACTTTTGATTAATTTCAGGATCTTTAAATCAAGTCCATATGAATAGTATGTAGAGTCTGATCCTCAAATGCCCATGTGTATTAATTAGGTTCTTATTTTAATAAAAAGAATCCTCATTTAAGCTACGGGAAATTGCAGTGTGTGCATGAATGTGATCCTTGTATTGAAGCTGCTTTTTCAAGTGCATTTACCTTGCACGCACACTCATCCAAAATTAAGTTAAATGGTCCCAGTTCACCCCTCAGGATTCTGCAGATGGCAGAGACTAGTCATAAACAGTTGCTTTGAGAAAGTACTAGGGGAGCACACAGAACAGATCTCTTGGAAAGAAGGAAGTATAAAAATACAATTAGGGTAAATTGTGTTATTCTGTGCTGCAGAAGGAGAGTAAGAGAACAAAGTAGAAATCACTCTGGTACACATTCTTTGCAGGTTACTTTCTGCAGCCAGTGTATCTTCTACCATTTACTTCCAGGATATCTTGGCTCTGCACTGGATTATTCCACAGAAAGGAGGTGTAAAAAGGAAAATAAATATTGCAATCCCAAGGAAATTCCTACAGCAGTGAGCATGGATGCTGAAATATTAGTGGGATGACAACAGTACTTACCAGCACATCATTTGGCTTTGTATTCCTCCAGCTTTTCAGAAAGTGGAAGGATGGATTTTCCACCTCATCATGGCAAGTGTCAAGTTAAAATAAATAGATTTGTACAAAATGAGCACACAGAGAACATTTCTTTTACATTCCTGAGTGCCTTCTTTTTTGGTCACAATTGTAAAGCACTATGTAAATCTGTTGCTTAATAGATCAAGCAAACTGTCTGCTTTGATGTACACAGCAATGCCTAGAGAAACAAATAGAATAGAACTGTGTTTGGCTTCTTGAGTATCAGGTCCTTATACAGTCCAGCTTATTTCGCCTTTGTTTCATTTTGGAAGCAGGTACTTCACAAGCAGCAAACAGGTAGGTCCAGCTTCGAGGGAGGTCAATAGTTTGCAAAATTACAAACTCCACTTTTTTCTTTAAGTATGTTTTATTCTTCAATATATGAATCAAAGTCCTGGTATTTGCAATGTGGTGCTTAACCTCTATCACCCGGCTTTATGATTGTGAATTCTGTGCTGAGCCATGAATCCATCACGTTTTATTGAGAAGGAGACAGTCTTGCTTTTTAAAATGTGCAACAACGATCTTTGACTTTGTCCTTTTGATTTGGGTCAGCTAGCAAAACTGGAGGAATGTTTATGATTAAGGGAACTTATAAATCAGAGAGAAAGGAGGCAAATTCATTAGTTATTAGTTATGGCAACTGAAGTTCTGAAATTCCTTTTTTGTTTTTTAAGAATTCATACAAATTCTGTAAGGGTGTCTAAATAGTGAACAAAATCTCCAGAACAGATTCACAATTAGGTTCTTTGAGATAAACTCCGTGCCTGATTTAGCCACTGTAACTTCAACTGACATTTGTCTTCAGGAGACAGCCACAGCTTGGCTTGTTTGTTTCTGCTCTTATCTCAAGCATCTCTCTTACTTAAGCTCTTCTACAAAAAGTAAACCGAAATAATAAACTACACCGTGGTCTATAAATCCTCCCTCCCTGTATAAAAGTCCTCAGCAACTCCTCTACTATGCAACCTTTAAGAATTCCAACAAGTTTTGTTTGGCCAAAACAATTCTTCGAGAAACTCATCCAGTTTTAATTGAAGATGTTGAGAAATGAAGGAATCTATCAATCTTTCCATGGTTCATTGCAACGGTTAATCAACCTTACAGTTAAAATGTGCCTTATTTCCAGTTTGGAATTGCCTTGTTCTAACTTCCTGCCCTGGCTAGGCAGCACATCCATCCTGAAGAAAAACAATGAATTGAACAGTGCAGTCAAGTCCTGTTTCAACTTTTTTGATAAACTGAAGTAAGGAATTGGAGTGCACTGAGGGGCTGACTGCACAGCATTTCCTGCAGTCATCAAACCATTTGGTTTGGGGCTTTGTTTGTTGTTTTTTTTTCCCTGCACCTGCTCCCATGTTTCAGGCAGATTTTGAAAGAGCAAACACAAAGGCTTCATGAGTTTCTCTCCCAGGCTGGGATGGAAATATAGCACACCCTGGTGCCACGTGGAGGCTGGGTTATTTCCAGCTTCACTCTCTCCTTCCCCTTCCCCTGTCATGTTTGCAGGTAGGGTCTACCTTTTACAAATATTGATGTTGGTTTTCTGCTCTCCATGGCATGAATTTTACTTAATCTGTGTTGTGAACAATCCCAACTCTCCGTCTTCCCTTGGCATTTGTGAGAAGTAGTCTCAACAAAAGACAGATAAATCACCTTAACATAACCAGTTTGCTTCTTATTTTAAGCACCATGACAGTACTTTCTCTGTCGTAACACTTTGAAAATCTTAGAGATGGGAACAGTCTCTGTTATTGTAGTGTGGTGTTTTCTGTTACTTTTGTAGCACTCAGACAAGTTCCAGACCTCCATCTTCTCTCTTCAGGTCGGTGCAGGGTTTTTTGGGATGGAAAAGAGGGCTGAGGACATTGAGTCTGCAGTGTAAACTCTTCCTTGACTCAGGAGTACTCCACTGGAGGAATGGAAAAAGGAAAACACACCTTGGTTGGCTGCTTCCAAAGATGTTCTTTAGCGGCAGATACTTCATACACAGCCAATGACTGCCAAGGTGGGATGAATAGGTATCCACTGACAACCCAGTTGGCATGTCACCAACTTTAGGTGCCTTTGTGGTACATGTCAACATCTGAATTACCCCCTTTACAAGATATCTGTAAAGTCAGTAGACAGAGAGGTATTTTCAGGGTGTTGTTCATCCAGCCTCTATTGAATATTGCTTTCAGGATGGTATGAATCACACCTTGCAAGAGATTCTTTACCTCAATTGACTAAGAAGATTTCTGGACTTTAACTAAGATATAAACTCCTTTACAGTCAGGCAAGATTAACTCCACTTCAATGGCCTCAGGTGAGCAAACAATTTGGAATAATTTTCTATTTGCACTCATAAATTACTTATTTATTAAGACAATTACTTTGTTTAAACACATTAATAGGCATAGGTGTCACTGATTTCTTTGTCAATGATAGTAGTGGTGGGTGAAAGGGATAGAAACCTTCAAACCTCTGCTGTATCCAAACACAGGAGATCCCCTTCACATCTTGGATGTGTCTTAGCAGAGTATCATGTTTTAGGGCTTACATAGACTCAGGTATTAAACATGTGTTATAGCTTTGTAAAGGGTAATTGGATACGGTGTCAGCCCCATGTTATCATTTGCCTCACTGGCATGTTAAGCCTCATTCGTGTAGAGCTATTGAGGAGAGACAAAATCAATATATCTGTACAGCCATGAAGATACCATGAGCCACCAACACTTGCTTTACAGGAAACTAATACAGCAAAATATGTCTGTGTGGCCAGATATTCGAAATACTTGAAGAAAACTGGACATTATGCCTAATAAAACCACAATAAGGAGGAATAAAAAATATATTGTTATGGTTTTTATGCTACTCAGTTGAACACAGGAATTAGGAGAACTGCATCCAGCCGTTGCTGGCTGGCGTGAAAGCTGCTGGCTCCGAGTTCACAATAAAGCCACTCCTGCTGTCTGTGTACAGCAAGGCTGAGAGCATGGGGTGGTCAATGGCCCAGAGGAGACAGAAATGGATTTTCCATCCAACTGCTCCCTGGCAAGAGCATTTCACACAGTCTGGGCTGGAAATTAGGCTGTACCCCCTCCAGGAATGAAAGTCTGGATGACGTATAACCTCCTGCCTCTGCTGGGGAACCATAGGAAAGGATCCTCTCCCTGGTCAAGAAAGGAAATGGATAGGATGGGGCACTGCACAGAAAATAGGGATCACCAGGAATCCCTCAGCATGCAGGGTTTGACATGGTCCCTACAAAAGACTGTATCACAAACTGAGGGGGCTGACAGGAGAGCAGCCCAGATGGGTAAGTCTTCCTTTGGGAATAGATGAAACCAGTAAGAGCTGCTCTGTATGGGAAGACAGATTCAGTAACATAACTCCCCAGGATGTTGTGTACCTAGAAGGCACCCTGCACTGTGCCATAGCTTGGTACAATGCCACCAATTCCCTTTTTGGCATTCACTCACTCTAATAGTAGACATGTACTACCTAGGAGTCCCCATATATATCTATGTTCCCATGATATTTGATGGAGAGCTAAAGTGTGATGAACCTGCCTAAAAAGTCTGGACCTGTGCAAAATGACCTAGGGCACTCAAGACATCTGAATAAGCCTGGCAGATATGGCGCAGAGGTATGTGCTACTAAATGTGCCTCTGTCCCATAAATATGAACATACGTACCCATAAAATCTCTGATGAAACCCAAGTTACCCTTCCAACCCTTGGATGGTGGGAGATGACTCAAATGTGGAAACCAAGGTTCAGTTCTTGTCCTTGCCTCAGAGAGATTAAATCCAAATTCTCTCCTCCTCTGAACAGTGTCCTAATTGCTAGCTACAAGCCAACTTGAATGGGAAGCAGAGTACTTTTATCCAGTAGGAGTTCTGCCATTACGTACAAAAATGAAAGATTTCTGTGAACATGTGGGAATGAGTAAACATGACATTATAACCCAAGGGCTCTATCTGGGAGAGCAAGGCTGTGATGCTGACATTGCTCAAAGACTGTTTCTGTGTTTTGCTGAATGTAATGTAAAATACTTGGACACAACATTAAGCAAGTCTTGGAGCACTTACCCACCAGTCAGAGTCAGGTTTATCCATGTTCTCTCTGTTCTCATAAATCTTTTGCTTTTTCCAGTAATTCATCAAGTGGGAAACCTTAAACTCCTCTCTCTCCAGAAACAGCTACAGCCTTGGGGCTGTGGAGTGGACTTGAACACCGTGAGGAGGGCTCTAAGGCTTGGACAATGAAAAAGTGCAGGTCATCCTGACACAGTTACGTTGTTATGTTCTGAAAGTCAAGTCTTTCCTTTGTTCTTGAAGCAAAGGACACAGAAGTCCCTGTGTGGGAGGATTCAAGGCTATGAATCTCAGAGGACAGATAGAAACTTCGTGGGATACTGGGCTCAGGTCTTTACCCTGTAAAAGAGTATGGGGTATATTTAAGATAGACACATTCCTGTCAGTGTTGTTTCCTGTAGGTAACTGGGGATCTCTGCCTTGGGAGCATGGGTTACAGGCAAGAGCTGGGATTCCTTCCCTCTGGAGAAATATATAAGAGCTTAGTATGGTGTCTATGTGCCTCTGCAGCTATTTGTGCTTTGGGAGCAAAAGCAATTGCCCAACTCTGTGTATTAAAGGCTGGTAATAGGCGCCATATCTATACCACAAATTAACTTTGCCTTCCTTCTTTGCAAACGACAATGAACCTTTTGGTACAGAGAGCTCTGTGACACCGTACACATATTTTATCAAATTATGTTTTAGCTGAAAATAGCCCACTTGTCATCCTCTGCCGTTGTAAACTCACTTAACCCTCCTCCCTCTAACTCATGCCTGAAAATAAGTTGCTTCTTAGTAACAAAGAAGGGGAAATTAATTCTAGAATGTTATTTCTTCTTGCAACCTGCATGGAAAAAAATAGCTTTAAACAGCACGTTATTTCTTCTGGTTCTTACTGAGGAAAGCACAGCATGGGTGGAAAAAGCTGGAACACTGACCTTGCTAAACATGCGCTGCTGAGCAGTTCCATTTGGCAGTACTCTGACCATTATAGCCTCAAGGATGTTGATGCTATAGTCTGAGAAGCTGGGAGATTTCAGGGCCTAGGAAAAAGGCCCTGAGAGACACCACTGTCATTCTCAGACAGGATTGAGTTTAATGCCTCTGCCCATCCTTAGATTTTGGCCATTTTCAATCTGCCAGTTAATATGGCAGATTGCTGAAGGGAGCCAACAGAAAATCCTGTTCTAGGCTAAAACGTCCAAAAAAACCAAGACACCTCTCTTACATTTTGAAAAGATTGTCTAGTGTTAAGGCAAGTGTAGCAAACTACACTCCAGAGCTGTCTGGGAGGTTACTGCACTGCTCCAGCCTCTGATCCTGCCCTTCATCATGGGCTGGTGCTGGAGTAACTGACTAGTAACTGGGAATTGATATGAACAAATATGGCCCTTTCCCATTCTTTTTTCTTCTCTTTGTTTCCACCCACTCACTCAGCTTCATCCAGAGATCTCAAAGTCCATCATGACAAAAGCCATTTTTATTACTCATAGTACTCATTTTTTTTCTGGGAAGGAGGTTGGCTGGAGCATATTTCCCATCTCAGAGCTACGCATGAAGAAGCTTCCTTAGGTGCCACATGTAGTGAGCATATTTTGCAGCTGCTAGACTGTGTTCAGATTCATGCCAGAAAGGAAGTTCATCCAACTAGGGACTAGGAAGACACAAGTTTCACGTAATGCCACTTTTGGCCCACCTCTCCCATACACTCAAATTATTTTGGGAGCAGCTGGGACCAAACCCTTGCTGAATACACCTTTTATACACTAGCAGGACAACCTGGGAGTTAAATGTTTCAGAAATCTTCTCCTACAAACAACTGTGTGCCTTAAAATGAACATGTCCCTTCATCTGTGGGTGTTGCAAGTTTCAGCCTCATTTCCACAGACCAGCAGAGATTTCCACAGCTAAAGAATTTTATCAAGTAAGAAAGATCTCTGATCTCTTTTGAAGAGTTGTTCTTCAGCATTTCTTCATTCCTTTATCATTCTGCAGTCTGGGAATAGAAACTCAGAGAACCACATTGTGTCATTTGTCTCTCTACCCATCGTTGCTTTAAAAATAACTTTGCTCAAAAAAGTACCCCAACTTCAACATATATGACTGAGCAGAGCTGCACAATCCCTGCTCCCTTAAAAAAAAG
The DNA here is from genome assembly GCF_000696875.1 of Nestor notabilis. Classification (NCBI taxonomy): domain Eukaryota; kingdom Metazoa; phylum Chordata; class Aves; order Psittaciformes; family Psittacidae; genus Nestor; species Nestor notabilis. The sequence continues at coordinate 6,832 of NW_009951648.1, read as the reverse complement.
TAACTCCAACTTTTACAGACAATTTATTTTGCCATAAACTTTTAGACACATGAACTATCTCAAACCAAATCAGCCCAACAAAGGCTGTATCAGTCCCAATGCTTTGCTGACAAAACCCTGCACTTGCAACAATCCGAAGTCTTCATCCAGAGGTAGAGCACATGCAATTTCAAGTATATGTGAAACACTTGGAAAATCAAGATTGTCCTTAAGATTGGCTGAACTAGTGCCTAATAGTGTCTAAATATAAAATGCTGCATACTTCATGTTCTTTTCTCATCCTCTATGGAGATCACAGTGTATCCTGAATTGTCGGATACAGCCAGTTAAGAAAGGCAATATTTTGTTAGGTAACCTTTGCATGGTGCTTTTTGCAAGGATGCCTTGTAAGGAATTCCCACCCTCTAATGATGGAACAAATCCATGGTGGCTCACTATGGTAAACATGGCAATGAAGTCCCTCTTCACCGCCCCCTCCTCAGATGTGCATTAGTTCCCTATATAACTAAACTCTTGCAGTAACAATAGCATAATGGGCAACAAACACAGTAAGAAAAATAGAGTTATTTGTATTTTCTTAGCAAATTGCAGTGAGAATAGTAATGTCCATGATGACATTTCCTTTAGGGTTAAATACCAGCTTGGTCTTGGCTCTTAGTTTCTTTGCTTTTCCACCTAGGTCACACCAGCAAGAAATGCCATCTTTATCAGTTGATAATCCATGGGCCCATCACTCATTGCTCAGCCTTTCTCAAAACCAGGCAAATTCTCTGCAATGTAAAACTAAAAATATTGGCAGTGAAATGGTTTTGGTGCCTTTAGACTCAATTTATTTGGAACAATGTTGTCATTTCTCTCTTCTGGACAAAAATGACAAGTTCACTGCTGCAGAAAAAGACTCTGACACAGCTTTCAACATGAGGGTGGCTTTTCACTATACCCACAAAAACAATAGCATTTTGCACGGATATAATGAGTAGAATAGTCAAAAATAGTACCCACAATAGCAGTCAACGTATAAATTATCTGGGAGGAACCAAGAGAAATCGATTTCTTCTTCTCACTTGAAATGAAAAATAACAAGTAGTGATGTGGCCCCCAGTAAAGTTTCAATGAGAAGAAAGCCAGGAGGCAGCATTTTAGGCTCTTTTCTCTTATACACCTTCAAAGTCTGCAGGGTGTAATCCTGAAAACCAGTTGGCAGACCAAGGTGAAATTACAGTCTTTGGGGAACCAACAACACCCACATCCAGTTAATGTTATTGTATGATCTATTTCATGGTTTGGAATTAATTGCAATTGGGGCATGGAAAAAAAATCCAAAACCCTGAAGCCTAAAGTGGTTTTTCAAATTCATAAGGAAGTATTTTTCTTTGAATAATAATGTTGTTATAAAGTTATGATCTTTCTCTTTCTTAAATAAACCCTTTATTTTCGTTCGAATTTCTGTTACTTGTGGCCAGGGGTTGTCTGGTGCTCTCATCTTGTGGGAAATTGCTGGCTGGAAGCAGCATCATTTCTGTAATTACCACTTTCACTGAAATAGTTCTGGGCACTCCAGAAATACTTTCAAGTATTTGGTCATAGGCATTAAAAGCTGGAGGGACAGCTAATAGCTGATGGTTGTTCCTGAATGCTAGAAAAGGATAAGCTCAATTGAAAACTTCTTTGTAAACATCTCAGTATGTCTCAGATTCCCAAAATCAAGAGTTTGCTTTCTTCCCTGTGCGTAACACAGAGTGGTGCTGACCTTTACTACTTCGTAAATACTGATGGTGAACCTCAAAACAAGTCAGGTGAAGACTGTTACTTCCCACCGTAAAACCCTGCCCATGGGGATCCCTCAAGCATTTTATACAGGAAAAGCTTTCCAGCATGTCCCTGGGACAACAGGCCAACCCTCTACACAGCTATCTAAAATTGGGGAATTCAGCCCAATATCAGGGTTTCCCTCATAGTCCCAGGCAGGGATGGGTACCTCTGCAGGGAGATTCAGGAATCCTCAGATGAGTATCCAATGCAGGTGGGTGTTTTCCCATCAAGGTCTTTTGGCAGCACAAGGACCTGTGTCCTACCCAACATCCAGCAGCAAGTGCTGGGTGAACGCATCCCATCTTTAGGTCACAGCTGAGAACTGGCTTCTTCATTCATCTGAGGCAAAACAAGGAGTTTAGGAGGACAAATGCTTAGATCTGTGAGGGCAATGGAGTCTCAGGAAGACAAACAGAAGTCCAAACTGTATGCACAGAGGGCAGTTCCCAAAGGAAGACTGTTTTGAATCACCTACCACGTAATTGGGGTATTATCTGGTTGCATGCAGAAATTTTCAGTCTTAGAAACTTCTTCTTTTGCCATATTATTATAAAATGTGGCCCAAATTCAACGTTAGGACTCTTCCTGCTGGTTGCAATAGAACCAATATTTAATTCCATTTTTCTTTTCACACTAAGCTGCATCCCAATCTGATTTCTGGCAAAAATACCTTTCAAATAAATTGTTCTGTGTCCCCCTGTATCACACACACTCACCACAGCTCTTCCCTATATCCCCTGAGACATGCCTAAGGATAAGAGGCAGGTCATGCTGTGGCAGCGCTCAAGCTATCCACAGGCTGCTTGGCCAACAGTAGACATCAGTCGCTTCATTAGCTGGATGCTGTCAAATAAAGCTGCAAAGACTGAATCTTCTGTGCTTTCCCACAGTAGGAAACACAAATTTGGGCTTTTCTTTCCTTCCCGCATGATGATTTTTGTGAAGTTTGTAGACATATAATAGAAAACAAATCTTTGAGACTTCCATTCCTCTCTCAAATTTGGTGGAAATAGCTTAACAGTTACTGGGAAGACTAAACTGACAAGCAGGTATCAGCAGACACAATTCACACTTCCTTACAAAACCACTTTAAAGGGACATATTTGTCATTTACTGAACTCCAGGAAAGAGCTGAGCCCTGCAAAACAGAGAGAAGAAACCACAGCAACCACCAAAGAGCTTCACACTTTTCACTGGGCTGCTCAGAGCAGCCACTTCCCAGTGATGATTCAGGGCTTAGGGTCCCAACCAGCACAGGGCACAGCAGCAGAGAAAGGAGAATCATGTGGTAACAACAAAAAATTAAAGATTCAAGGTCTTTCAGCTTGGCCATTAGGCCAATAGGAAATTTTCCAATAGGAAAACCTGAGTTTTTTCTCATGAATAGAAGCAAATGGGAGAAGTTAAGTGCTTAATACTAAGAATAACATAAAATCTTCGCTGAAGTGATGATTCTGTAAGCTTGGATTGTGGACACTGATGCGAGGAGCAGAAGGACACTTCTGTTTTGTAACTAAGCAAATTTACCCACATTAGTAATGGATGCGCAAGAGCTGACAGGTATCCTGGGAATTTGGTCTTATTTTCTTAGGCATGACGCTTGAGATTAACCGTGTTTTAAACAGGACTTCTTTCTTCTTTAGGTTAAGAAAATTGCTGTTTGCCTGGGGATTCCCTTAAGTAGTAGTCAGCGTAGGCTATTTTCCATCTCCAGCTATTAGAATCAGCCAGGACTAGGCAGCAGATAAGAGTCTGCTTCCAGCCATGTCCTAGCTATGTAAGGTACAAAACATGTGTGTTCACAAGCAAAAATAGGCTTCCTAATTCCAGGCTTGCTGAGGTCAAAGAGAAGATACAAATATATTGACGCTTTTAACCTGTCAGGTTGTAATTTAACCTGTAAAGGATGGAAATTGTGCATCCTTTCTGTCCTTGTCTCAAGCAAAGGCCACCATCGCCTGAAGTTTCCAAACCCTCGTTTTCCCTGGTGTTAGCAAACACTGAGACATGTCCGTACACAGCACTTAGGGCATCTCAATTTTCAAGCCACTGATCAGTGCTGTTCCTCTGGTGCTGTTGCTTCTTTAAGAGCCCTTGTCCTTGGAAGTCAAGCTCATGAAGCTTAATTCAAGTTCTTCAGAGTCTAAAGTGGTGATACACCAATTAACCAAGCAGCACTAATTGAGAGATGGTGCCAAGGCACTCAAGGGAAAACTGGGGAAGTACATGCCGTGAATGAAGGCTGTGCTTTCATTCTTTGAGCTGCTAGAAACAGGAAAAAAACCAGCAGTGAAGGGCGCCCCAGAGGTTAATGAAAAAGGAGAATAACACGTTTCTCCTCTTACTTAGGAGGCTTAGTTGCTATTTAAAAAATAATAACAACAATAATGCACATTTAACATTCTGCATGAAATTACACAGATTCCACAGGGGCCTGATTTGTTTCTCCTATAACCCGTTTATCATTACACTCTTAAACAAGATGAAATTAGGACTAGATCTCACTGGACTGGATCATGAATTATTTTTTAACAGGAATATCCTTTACAGGAAAAAACCACCAAAAATTTTCCAAGGAGAGACACCTATAAATACCATTTGAAATTCCATTGTCTATCAGTGAAATTGAGGTAAGCATTTTTAATCTACCTACTTAAAACATCTCTCTTTAGTTTGAGTCTTGTCTATGAGGAAGAAGTAAATGTAACTCAAGATCTTGACCTTTCAGAGAAGAATCCACTTTGATTCTCCACAAATCAACTTTTTCAGAGATTTTGCTGCATAAAAATATCTTCCTTTCCTTGTCTTGCCTGTTAAATCAGCACATTTTCCTCCTGCAACAGCAAACTTTGCCTTTGGAATTCAGATTTCTGTTTCCAGTCAAACTGGGCTTTCTGATGCCACTGAATTTAAAAGCTCCTCAGCCTGACTTCTGTTCAGTTCCAACACTGTGTCTCAGCTGGACTGGAGGACATGAGCACACGGCTTGGCTGCAGAGGAATTAAACAAGGGTGAATCCCTGCTTAGCTTTCTGAGAGTCCAGATTTACATGCCTCAAGGCAGGGTGTGTGCAAACTAGTCAGAATCTTGCCTTCTGGTTCTGTCCTGAAGGCAGAAGAATTAGTACAAAAATTGCTTGACTCTTGAGCTGCTCAAAATGATGGGAATCTTGTAAAATCAGCTTGCATCATTAGTGTCCTGACCTCTCCATCCCACATGTCTGAAGTTTTCACTATATTCATTCCACCTTCTGCAACCTTGATGGTAATTCATGAAGTCTGTTTTGGAAACAGACATAAACCCCTCAGAATCTCACATATGACTTTGAGCACTTTCATGCTCTCAGAAGGGCATTTTGTGCAAAAGTGAGACAGGCATCCATACCCTCATACATGGATAGTCGTCTGAAGAAAGGTAAGTTTATGGTGACATGGGGGATTCCATATTATGCATCACTTTTTCCTTCCTTGAGAGGGATCTCTCCCATTAAGAAAGGATGCACCACTCAAGTAACTTCTACAGAACTGGTCCCTCAGGCACTGTTAGTTGGAAACCACAGCTGTGTATCATGAGCAGCAACACAGAGGGCATGAACCCACTTCGAAGCATCCCCAAATTACACGTGATGATGAGGAAATAGCAAAGTGCTAATTGTGAGATGGCTTTGTTTAAATGTGCTGATAGCCGAAGGGGCTAATGCACCAGCTGCCTCTGGCACTGCAGAGATAGCTGTCTCCCTGGCTGGGAGATCAGAGTGTTCCGAAACGCCCTTCCTTCCTATGGAGATGAAAAGCAGCCTGGATGCACAGCTAATTTATCAAGCATACAGTGCTCAAATATAGCCCATTTATCTCCTTCTAAGTGTTTTGCTTTTCCCACCACTCATCTTAGCAAGATAATGTCAGTGGTCAAGGGGATGTTGTGGTAGGTGCAAGAAAGCATTCAATTATCCATTGTGAATTATTCCTAAGTGCACCCTATTTCTGTCCACAGATCTAAAGCTGGATTTTTTTTAAATATCTTGGAAATCAACAGGATTAAGCTTAAAACATTTCAGTGTTTAAGAAACCCCCATAGGATGTGCCTGATTTTGTTTTCCTGCCATATGCCTTCACCTCCCACCTTGTTGCCAGCGTTGCTTCTGCTGGTGCATACAGAGGCAACAGGAGGACTCTGAAGTGTGTGTGTGTGTGCATAAAAGGGGATGTGGATCAACCCATCAGGCTACAGCACATGAGTACCACTTTTCTTTGGCCTCCTGGGTGGTGTGTATTGCAGAGCTGGAAGCCTGTACTCTTGGCTCACTGCTGTTCCACCACATCTGCAATCAAAGTGGATTTTATTTCATTTTTGCTGCTAGGAATGTGTAACTGGCAACTCTGCACCCCAGTGATAAGTGTGCATGCTTGTCCATGTATCCAAACCCTTACAACAATTGCAGTCACAATCTCACACAGGTGCCATTGCACAGCATTTGATACGAAGTCTACACACATCTGTAACCCACCTATCCAAATAAATCAGTGTTCCCAACCAAGCGTGTGTTAGAATAAAAAACAAACACACTGCTCACACAGAGCACAGAAAAGCAAAGAAAAACAGTCATGAAAGAGATAACATCTTGCTCTACAAACAAGCATTGGCATCAGGAATAAAAAGCAGTCTACAACTTTTCCCTTTCCAGCAACCTTTTACACATTGAAGATGGCTCAGGGCTGATCATGCAACCCTAAGAGAGGTGGGTGTCTTGTCCTTCCTGAGTTGCTCCCTTACCTTTTCAGTCTCTGCCTCCAATTTGTGAAATTACTTTTAAGTTCTAACACTGTCCTCCAAAGAAAAATTTCTTCCAAGACCATTTAATCTTCGTGTTCTCTCAGTATTTATGTCTGTTGCCTCAGGAGGCCACTCGGTACATACTCCAATTTGAGTGCAAGCCATTTTTATTACTTGTTTTATGAGGGAAAACAAGTATTTTATTACTTATTTTTTGAGGGAAGGGATGCCATCAAGAGGGACCTGG
>NW_009951647.1:0-10097 GCF_000696875.1 Nestor notabilis | reverse complement strand
TTTCATGGAAAAGACCTGTTTTTCAGAGTCTCGGATGTGGTGCTGAAAAAAAGGAAATAAAATAGGAGACAATCGTAAAGAGAATAAAGGAGGAAAAAAATGCTGTGAGTTCTTAATGCCCATTAAGGTAAGCCAGAATAGCAAATACTCTTCTTTAAAGGGATATGTAAAACAGTAGCTTTTTAAGAAGGTAGTTTTAAGGAGCATGGAATGTGAAAGTAGTTGTATATGTGGCATAAAGTAATCCAGTGCTGGTCGCTCAAGATACCCACCAAAAGTGATAGAGTTACATTTACTTCTGTAGCTAGCTGATAGCCTAGTAAGGGGTAAAGCTGCTGCTCAACTTCAGGCATTCATAATTCCCACTGAAGTGAGTACCTATAGGAGGAGTATTGCTCATGTAACACTATGCAATCTACACCAAGGAAGTATCTGTATGTAAAGTCAGACAAACTTAGTCCAAATTTTACATGTACTGGCTTAATCTTGAGCTCCTTCCACAACTGCATGTATTTACTGCAATGACATTTAAACAAACCATATGATTTCTTTTCTCTCCAGTAGAACTTCCTTTTTTATCTTTCAGCCATACACTTTATCATATGCCTAGCTAATAAACATGCTGCTTAGCTAAAGCTTTTCCTGTTTATGGCCCCAGTACTTACTCCGTGCGAATCCTTGGCAGCTTGAACCATTCGGAATGTGCAAAAATCTACCTGCCTCCTTTCCTCCTTACCAAAAAGTCCTACTTGTGATCCAAACTTGCATAAACTGTGCCTCAAAGAAGAGTGATGAATAACTTGGATCACTATTGGTTTAATCATTATTTAATCTGGCAAATGGAAATGCCTGACTTGAATGGCTTATCATTTTCCATTCCAGTGTTTTTGTTACTTCCCAAAAAGTCTGATTCTCATTGATTAGTAATCTAGTGTTCACTTGCAACAGAACGTAGCCTCTATGTTAAATTGCATCTTCTTTTTCCTAATCAGTGAGACACGTTCTCTGTGCACACAAGTGCTTATTTAACATGGTATATATTTATTCAGATTTCTAATGTTTATATTTTATGATGCTAGAAAAAGGTAGCTGATGGTGGACTTCTTTCTGATTCCTGATTACTGTTAAGCTATGTTTAGGTGCAAATTGGAATTCAAATATAATATAAACATTCAGAACATTAAAGTAGCGTTTTATTAGCTGAATAAAATCAGGTTAAATCCTAGGTATAGGAATGAAAAGGCTTTTCAAAACAAAATTCCCATTTAAACTGTCTCCTTATCTTCATGAACTGAATGATTGTTCCTGGGCATTCATTCTTCACAATGTTAAAGGCAATTTTATTCTGAAACTGGTGGAAACTGAGTTTCTCAGCTGTAAAGCACCTGTAGAGATGTACTCTTTACCTCTACAACTACCATGCATTGTGTGTCTGATTTACTGATGACGTTTTCAGACTCTCAGATACAGTACTGAATTTCCTATTGGCATTAATAGGACAACATGCAGGCTTGAAGATCACAGCTCACGAGCCGAGTGTTTATGATACCTGATTTGCACCTACACTGCTGTGACCATGGGCAGTCCCATAGACTTGGCACAGTAATCCACTTCAGTCCTTACTTTATTTAGGCTTCATCTTTCCTTCTAGGATCACTCCCACTAGTCATTCAGTACCCTTTCTTTCTGCAGGTATGCATAGGTACTTATGAAGGAAGTGGTTACACCACACAAGCTTGCAAGGTAACAGGATGTAGACAACCAAATCTGTGGAATACTATAGCTAGTTAAGGTGCAAGAGGCAAGTCTCATTTTCAGACCTGGCATTGTGTGGTGATGAACCACTCAAAGGGCCAGATTCAGAGCTAAGACTGAACTGTTGATACTGTGGTTGTGCCTCCTCTGAGCCATGAAAAAAAACGGCAGACAGCTCTGCAGTGTTTCCCAACCTGAAGAAGTGGGAAGACCTCAGGGGAACAGCTGCAAGGTACACAGATGAAACTCCATCTCCATCCCAAGTTCTGGGAATACCCTCCCTTCTCATAGGAGGTAAGAGTCTTTTACAGACAACAGGAACAGTGCCAATGATTGATTGGCTGTGGTTTGTTTATACCAGTAACAAAGATTATGACAATGATCTCAAAATAATATTTTTTGGTAGGAAATCAGGGTTTACATAGTATGATTTTATTATAGTTTATAAAATTGCAGCTATTATAGTTTATATAGTTCTGCTTTTTCAAGACAAGACTGTTTCATGCCACAGAAATGCTATTTGACAGCATTCCCAATCAGACTTCTTGAAAGCTCATACACAAAACATTTGCTATCACCTACAACCAGAATGATTGGCAAGAGCGTGTTCTCTGTGAGAGGTACTTGACTGAGGAGTTGGCACCTCACCATGAACTGAAATAGCCTCATGGGCATGCTGCAAATATTTTCCTATTGCCCAGACTTCTCAGTGGGGAGGGAGGGACTCAGCAGGGCACTAAGGGCTGTATGACGCGTAGATCCTGCGGTATGTTAGTTAAGATCTAAGCACCAAGCGTACATATTTCACTGGCAGCTTCTGATGGCCCTGCTGGTCATCTGCTAGGTTTGCCAGATTAGTTTTGTAAGCAAAACAGGGATACCTGTAACTTTCAGACTGGTGCCTCTTTCTGGATAGGAAAAAAGATTTCTCAGTGGGGAGGAACTCTCCTTCCTGTTGAAAGGGCTGAGGCTATCAAATGATAGGCATACTCCCTACATTTGAGAAAATGGTCCATATACCAAAGAGCCAAAACCAGCCAGAATGTTTGCCAGTGACCCCGCTATATTCCTACTGTACTCTGAACTGCAACGAATGCACTGTGATATTGCAAGTTGCTTTATAATTGTGAGAGCAAGGCTAACAATGCACTGGGAATAGATCACACTGGTAAAACACAATCTCTCTGTCTTGGCTGACAGATGCCTCGCAGAAAAAGCACAGTTTTTCTTATGCTAACCTTAGAAGAGCATAACTACATTTATAAACTACATGGATTAAAATAAGTGGGTGCTAGTGTCATTCCAGCCTGACAAAGACTGGGCTGGAGGGGAGGAGCCAAGGGGTTCAGCCGTAGCTGAACCACAGAATGTGTGGCATATACTTCACTGGGTTATGCTGGTATGACTGGGAGACCTCAATGCCTTCCCTGAATGACACCCAGAACTGCCACAACAGCCACGTAAGTCGAACTGCTATAGCAGAGAGAATTCTGCAAAGATAATACAGTAATGGTAACTAGTATTAAGATACTATAGGTAGGCCTGGATGTCTAATATTTTAATCGGATTACATGTGGTGGTGTACAATCATTTATATTCACTAATAGTCAGGATAAAACCTTTTTAAATGCTCAGAGCATTAGAGCTGCCAGCCCAGTACTCCTCATTAGCACTGGCTTTCCAAAGCATCAAAGAAACACCTCTAGCACAAGAGCTCACTTAAATCAACTTGGTGTTAGAATTTGGTGGCTGTACCTGTAGTGCAGTAGACCATCTCAATGTTACTTCACAAGTACTGGCAGTAATAGCAGGGTTTGCAAGATCCTACTTTTCCTCCTCTAGTTTAAGAGCAGTTCATGGAACAGATTGCTCTTACAGTTACTGAAGCGCTGAAATTTGCTGGGGTGCCCACAGTTGTAGAAGAAAAATAATCCCTGGTGTTTAATCATCGTGCCTGCTATTAAAAACTCAGGAACAGCTACACAGTCCCCGTTCATCACTGTCATCTCCCTTCTCGGAAGTTTTAGGGGAGATTTTGAGCAAGCTCCCAAAGCTGATTTTGTAACGACGCAGATGCCAAGACCTTGGTAAAGTCATTTGTAGCTAGCTCAAAAGTGACATCCATCTTCATTGTTAGGCCAACTCGCGTGCAATGGGATCCTCAGCCTTGAGGTGGGCGCTGCAACTTTCCTGGCACAAAAGCCTGTGTGTTGTTGGGGGCTGAAGGATGACATCCTTAAAAAGGAACAATCTCAGTGAGAAGCTACTGAAGCTGGGTCAGGTTCTTAACACTTAAAGGTTGCTAGGTATCAGACTCTCAAGATGAAGAAGAACATGTCTTCAGTCAGACTTTCACCATGAGCTCCATTCTAGAGACAAAAGACATAATTCTTACAGGAAAGAGGAATGCAGTGGGCAATACATGGGTTTTCTGATTAACTGAAGCTTGTTCAAATGCTCATGACTGAAAAGCAGCCATTCGTTTCACAGCTGTTCTCAGAAGTGAGAACATCTTAAGAATGATACTCACGTGAACTTTTTTCCTGACTTATAATACTTTAGAATATTAAACTAAGTATGAACATTTAACAATTCACTTTGTGGACACATATAAATGGTATTGCTCAGCGCTGACAAACAGCAGGACAGTCACCAGTGTCATTCTTGCAGCCTTGCAAGAAGATCCAAAATCCAAGGACGAACTTTCTCATGCTGATCAAGAACTAAATGGAAACAGATTCCGAATCACATTGTGACAGCACTTAACAGCAAAAACAATTGCCAGACAATGATTTCCATATGTGGTATGTTTGTTACATTCCCAGAATCTGTACAAGAGAAGCAGCTATTTCACAGCTTCGTTCTCACTTTTCATTAGCACCGTGCAGTCTCCTAAAATTCTTGCTTACGGATAGCAGTATTTAATTCATAGCTACCCAACGAAAACCAGACAAGATGTTCTCTCTTTGTTCATAGCATAATGACACTGTAACGTTTTACTAGCTGGAATCTAAAATGACCTACTCATCCCCACATAAGAAATCAAAACCTAACCAATTTGTACCAACTATTAACAGTTGTAATAGTTGTAATAGTTGTACCAACTATTACAGAAGACAAACCGATACTTAGGCATAACCCAGATTTCAGTAAGAGCTAGCTGACCAGACACCTTTGAGGATCCAGACCTGTAATCCTTGCTCCTGAGGATTCTGTCCCATTTCACAGGATTCTGTGAGTTATTTTCCAAAAGATGCCTTGATCAAAAAACCCCTAAAAAAACAAACAAATAATCCCATCGGAAAAACAGGTCTCTCCAGCCAGGACTACCCTTGTGAACAGCCAGAAGGTACAAGATCTGTGTAATCTGATACACTGTCCTCTATGCTTTCTGTATGTCAGAATTAGGGTCCAGGTTAAAATTCCTGGTTGGCATGGCAACACAAGCATGCCAAGTGCTTTAGAAACTGCTGCCCAGTAAGCCATCCTTTGGAATTCATAGCCCACTGCAAACAGCAATGTGCCCGTTCCTAAAAATCACTAGCAGAAAGTGGTTAAGTGGACTACAACGAAATATGGATGCGTGGCTGCAGAGAGTCATTCTCCTCCAGAATTGCCCTTTTCCTCTGCACAGATGCTTCGACATCCTGAAATTAGGACTCTCAAATACACAGAAATGTTACGGGACCTTGTGCAGTATTCAAAAGAGGAGAACAAAGCCATATTTGCTTAGCCCTCAGAAAATATTTGTAATCCTTTCCTTTAACCTAAAGCAATTTCCTAGGACAGATTGGAAAAGGGTTGAATGATATACAGTATCATGCAATGATATACCGTGCCATGGATATAATAACAGTAAGTCAGTACTGCACCATGAGCCTGTTTCAATATATGGAAAATGATCAATCATCAGTTAACAGGCTGCCTTACTGCTCCTTGTGAAGGTAGTTTTATTTATCACTAGCTCGAAATTCCAGCTCAGAAGTCCTGATTGCCATTTTTTGAAGAGAATACAGAACTAACGAGGTAACACAGAACGACAAGGTTTCTTAAATTCTGTGGGATCAAACAATCTGTCCAGATCCTTATGCACAGGGAAAGATCAGCTGCTATTGTATTGCTATTTACCTGTAGTGTCAAGCTGGATTTTCATTAAAGCTTTACTGGAAATAACAGTAAAGCAGATAGCTATGGTATATAAAAATTGCCACTTGCTCTAATATGCCACATTTTGCACCTTATTCACACTGTGCAGTACCTTACTACACAACTTGATGTGAGCACCCTTTCTCAATGAAACTGATTCAATGGGAATTAGGTTCCCAACTACCTTTAAATATTTGCACCTCTGAACTTAATCTAGGAGCAATACTTGGAGAAGAAGATGCTTTGCTACATCAAGAAGAGTGGCAAAATCTGACTGTTAACCTGAATTTGGATTAAAAGTTTGTCTTCTACATATATGATCATTGATTTATTTTAATGCCTGCTCTTTGTTCAGCATTCTTTCTTTTACCAATTTTATAAATACAACATTTTTCACCTGCAAATGTAGTTTGAGATATAGTTGTGTGTTTCTCTATGCACTGTGATCCTGCTGATCCACCTTCTTGAGAAGATGTTGTCCTCCAACAACCTGGATATGCCTTAACCTTTAGCAGAACTGGGATAATATCGTAAACTACGGGTGTCCAAATAAGAACAAGTTAAACTGATGGTTTATGTACGAAATGTTCAATAAATATTACATTTCCTGCCTAACTTTAATCAACACTGAAAGTTGAACAATTAGCCAAAGAAAGTGCTTACATTAATAAAACAGCTGTATGGCTCAAAGTATTAAGTACTGGTGGGGAAGCTTATATATACGCACATACACGCATGTAAAATGTTATGGAAAACTGAATGGACCTTGAAGGGAAAAAATCCTGTACGAAAACTATGCTCTATTTGTTTTTCAAACTAATTCCTCAAAGGGAATAATTCATTAAAGGGTTTTTTTAGTGTCAAACTCTTGTCTTAGTCTGCCCTGGTCATACAGGTATCAGAAGTATTACACACACAACAGACGCACATAGACAAGCCATCTCCTAGCAATCTACCTATGCCACAGGTTGCTTAAATGAGTTCTAACCCCAACCTCAGACCAACCTCAGCAGCCTTGGACAAATCAGCTGAATGGTTCTCATTTATCTCCTCTGTGTGGCATAGTGAAGGAAAATGAATGCTGAATGCTCAATGACAGAAGCATGTGCTTGTGCTCCACACACTTTTACTGTTGCCAGTACTACAATTTCCTCCCTCAGTCTAAGCATTGATTTTTCATGATGAATATAAAGGCAGGAATAGAACCAGAGCATATGGCACTTAACGGTAGAGCAGCCTTTATAAAATCACGTTTCACAGCTAGCATGTGACAGGTGCACTTGTCAAAACCTGGCTAACTATATATTCACCTCCAAAATCGTCATGACCTTGCCATATTGAAAGGACTTGAAACTTCAAATTGTTTACTGAAATAAATTCAACTTTAAAAAAATGTCCCCGGTCCCCAGCTCTTTCTGAAAAAAACAAACCCAACCCAAACCCAACCTTCAGAAATCTTTTATAGACTAAAAAGGCGTGGAGATTGCAACCTAGTTTATATCCTTAATATCTGCATGATCATTTGTTTTTAATTTAGCTAAGATAAAGAACTTTTAAAGTTTTCTCTTTCATAATTAACATATGTGAGTCTTTAAAAACTGGGGGGTTTTTTCTTCATGTACCATAATACCTGGTTGTCTATTTTTATCTCAGTGCTGCACTTACTCAAACTTCAGCAATAACAAACGCTTCTACGTTAGCCAGGTGCAGAGGGGTAGTTATAAGAAAATGGGGGCATTACCAGCACAATCTTAAGAAATCCTTTGCTTTCAGTGTTCTCTACAGGGTTTTCCTTGCACAGGTCACTATTTGAATCTGTGACAGATACTACATTGGAAAACTTTTGACTCCTAAAGCCCAACTTGTGCTGCCCTCACTAGCAGACACCTATTTTCTTAGCTACTGACAAGACAGGCACATGGAGCCTCTCTGTCCAGAGCCTCCACAACAGCACTGCAGGATGCTACATGGAGTTATTGCATGACACCCCTTTCTTCCTCTTCACTGCAGCCCTACCAAACCTATGTAAACCCATACTGACCTACTTACCTGTCCACTATCCCTAACCTAGGCTGGGAAACATGCTGGTTCCGTGAGTTTCTGAATTTAGATTTCACATGTTCTGATGAGAAGGGCAGCAATCAATGTCACTAATATCTCATTATCCAAACAAGGATCTATTTTAAGTTTAGAGCAAATAATCTCACAGTCACTGCTTCAGGTTCTCTTCATATTCAGGCTAACATGACTGCATACACAAAATATGCCTGACCTTTGAAAGACTTCTGTGAAACCCTAATAATTAGGGACTACCTGAAAACAAACAAAAAATCAAATCTGGAAATCAGTAGCATAGCACTTCCCTTATATCACATTTGCTTACTTCCCGTCCTTTAGGAAACATTGATTTTGGAAGCCATAAAAGGAAGCTATTCATCACTGAAGTGTCATGTCATCACTTTTTCAAAAGCCTTCCATAGGAAGGCAGAGATTTAAGATGTCAGAGTAAAGTCATTGATTAACCCAATTAGCATTTAAATATTTTAATCAATCAAGGATGACAACTGGACTGGGCTAGATGCCAACTCCCTGAGAGCCATGCCTTTCATCACACAGTCTCAGTCGTACGCATGTGTTACTGAACAGCAGTAAACGTATCAGAACGGTAAACAGCCATGACACTATCTGGGAGCTGTATAAACTTAAAATCTTTACCTTCTGTGGCAGCAAAAGGAGTAACAGAAAATTAACAGCAAGGAATGTTTCCTGAAGACTGGAATGATAATGATATATTTAAGATGCCTGTGATGAGGTTCGTTAGCTAGTAGAAAATGGCAACTGTGAGTTCTGCATGTTTGTGTGTGACCTGAAACAGTTAACAATACTGGTATTTAATCATCAGAATCATGATGAGGCAGAAAATAACAACAAAATAAAACCTCAACATTTGTTTTCTCAGCACCATTTGGCAAACAAACATACAGTAAGTGCATTTGCTGGAAGGGCTCATGCTTGAATCACTAACATTGTTCAGTTGGCATCTTTCAGTGCAGAGACACAGAAAGGAAGGAATAGTAGTTTCATTAGGCCAGCAATTTGGCGGTGCCTGAGAAAATCTATCTGCTATTTATCACAAATGAATGGCAGCAAGGCAAAAAAAACCCAAAAAACAATAAGCTTCAGAAGTGTCTTTCTGAACAATTAAGAAAAGAATCTTTACCAGCCATATCCCCATGGAGAATACTCCACTCAGCTCTTCCTTCAGTTTCTTGGCAAGATTTCAAACAAATTCTTTCAGGTCCCTTCAACACATCTGCTCCTGTTGCCCTTAGTGGGCTCCTTGTCAACAGAGAGCTCACATTCTCCGCAGGCACTAGTCAGACATAATGAACACATGTATACCTCATGCAAGTCCTGCAAAGTGAACTATGCTCCCCTCAAAAGTTGATGGAAAAATCAGTTTCTGATTAATTTCAGATGATAACTTCTTCCATAAAAGCACAAGTGTGGGAGGAAGACAAGCAGCTCAAAACCAACTGGTCTTCACATGAGGCACATATATAATCCTCACTAAAAGAAACATTCGGCTCTGTTATTTGTAAGGGCTGCCATCATGCTTATCTGATTGTCCAACCAGCTCTGATGATTGGGAGAACAAACATTTTTGCTTAATAGCAAACCTCAACTGTGATGCAGCAATGTATTTGTTCTCTCATGATATTCAGGGAGCAATTGCCTATCACCAGTATTCCGTTTTGCACCCTGATCTGGTAAGATACTGTAAGCAATAGTGACACCTGCATGATTCCACACTGAAGCAGTGCTCGCTGAGCAGACAGCAACTGCTAACTAAGTGACTGGGCAGCAGCATCCCCAAAACCACTCATGGATTCTCCAACATCCAAAGCAAATGACCGAGGGACCCAACTTTAGGCCATATATACTTACGGGAGATCAGGAAGCCCAGTTTCAATCCAGGGAAAACAATTAGTTGTCTGAAGGGTTTTTACAGATTTTATTAGCCCCAGAATCTTATTCTCACCGTAGAGGCCCTGTCACTAAGTTTTGCCTTAGCAGATGTACAGAGCCACAGCTCCCGCTCTTGGCTTGCTGCTTTTCAGTGAATAATGAATCTCTCATGCTGGGATTCTTTCTGCATCTGGGAAACTTCCAGCTCTGTATTAGAAAAATATATC